>NC_058413.1:47587675-47724036 GCF_002201575.2 Neomonachus schauinslandi
ATCTCCGTTTGTTTTGCCTTTTCTTGATCTTTGTGTAAATGAATCATAAGAGCTCTTTATTGAATCTTCTTTGACAAGGTAATCTAAACTCATTTAATTTGACATTCAGAAATGTTTGTCATCTGGCTTTTACTTCAAATCCTTAACAGTCAGCCGCCCTTCCTGCCATGCCAAAATTGCGTGTCGTTTACTAACACAATAGGCTCTTTTTCCCTTTCATTTTTTTTGTACTTGATATTCTACTTCATTCCCTGGCAAATTCATCCTTCAAAACCCAGCTCCAGGCTGAATCAAGCCCTTCTCTGTACTCTGGAAGCATGATTATTATTGTTAGTTACTTATTTACATGTCTTCTCCTCCACTCATCATTTTCAAGAGCTCATGGATGGGGCATTCACCTCCTCCCCAGTTTTACACAAGTAATTCATATTCTCTCCAGGAAAATTAGAAAACAGAAACAAAAAAATAACCCCAAATCCCACTATATAGATATGACTGTTGTTTACATATATATATATACACCAGAATATATATGCCAACACTGTAAAACAAAGAAACATCCATTCACAAAATACAAAATATTTATTTAATCTGTTATTTACATTTGGTCCCCCCACTTTTTGTTGTAAAAACATTTTGTCTGTATTTTAATGCAGTTCCCTTCCCTGATTATTTTTGGAGGATACATTTATAGAAGTAAAATGGGTAGATGAAAGAGATGAACATTTTTAAGGGCTTTTGATATGCTAAGCTAAATCACTCCCCAAAAAGTCTTTAACATGTGTACACTTCTGCTAGGGTGAGAGTGCCTGTTTCCAGCTATCTCTGCCAAACTAAAAAGGAGGAAAATAGTATTTGCAAATCTGATAAGATCATAATGGTTTTGCATTGCTGTTTTAGTTTGCATTTCTTTGATTGCTACTGAGGTTGAATATTTTCTCATATGCTTAATGCCATTTAATTTATATTTATATTATACTTCCCTCCTTTTATCGTTTATCTTCTAACTTTATTGTTTTCCACATATAAACATTTTAAATAATTTAATGTAGTAAAATTTATTGGACTTTTAAATAATTTTCTTTACCTGTGGTGTCATTCTTAGAAAGGTCTTCCCTCAACAAGATTAGATAAATATCCATTATATATTCTTGTACCTCTTTTATGATGTCATTTTTTGCATTTAAGTCTTTACTCAGTCTGGAACTTATTCTGTTATTAAATAATAATACTAATAATAGCTAATTTTTTGAGTGCATATTATATGCCAGGCATATGCTTCATTTGTACTGACTTATTTAATACTTTCAACAAACCTGTGATATAGGTATGGTTGCTCAGCTAGTAAAAATGGCAGAGATAGGATTCGGGTTCAGGTAGTTGAGCCCTAGAACCCATGCCCTTAACTACTCTGCTAACTTAATTTTTTCCCAGTGTCCTAATGTCATTTGTTAAGAAATCCATTCTTTTCCCACTGCTTTGAAATTGCCAGTTTTAATCATATGCTAAATTTATATATATACTTAGGTGTGTTTCTAGACTTTTGTTCCCCTGAGCTGTCTGTTCTGGTTAATTTGTGTAGCTGAAAGATGGTATTCTCCTCCCCCTTTGCATCCCCAGTGCCTAGCAGTGACTGTTGCCTTGTAGGTATTTAATGAATATTTGCAGAATGATGTAACTCTTGGAGGTTCATGGATAGAATTCAGAGAGTCTGCAACTTGGTTAGGAAAAAGTTACATCATCATTTTCATTGATCCCAGACTGAAATTTAATGATTCCTTTCAATTATGAATATAGGCAATAAACCACAGTAGTAATAGCACTACCTGTGACTTCGTCATGGATATTTGCCAGGGTGAACCTTAGGTTAAAAACTCTTGCTTTCCTGTGTTTCTTTCTTGAGGCCATTTTATCTTTGTGTCTAATACCTAGGCAGTGCCTGATACTTGACTAACTAACATGCTAATTTGAAATATGCTAATTTGAATATGCTCATTTGAAAAACTTTTAATTTTCTTTTTCTTTTTTTTTTTTTTAATATTTACCCACTTATTTTAGAGAGAGAGAGAGCAAGCATGTGAGCGCGTGTGCACGCACAAGTGTGTGTGGGGGGGGGCAGAGGGAAAGAATCTTCAAGCTGACTCCCTGCTGAGCACAGAGCCTGACAGGGCTAGATCCTACACCTGAGCAGAAGCCAAGAGCCAGCCGCTCAACTGACTGAGCCATCCAGGTGCCCCTTAATTTTCAAATATGCACAAAAGTCTGAGAACTGTATAATGAACTCCTATATATTCTTCATCCAGCTTCAAATATTATCAACATTTTGCCAGTTTTGTTTTATCTATCTCTCCTCATTTCTGGATTGTGTTATTTTACCCAATAATACTTCAGAAAGCATATCTAACTGATAAGGACTTTAAAAATATATAGCTACTCATAACACATTTAACAAAAGTAAACAATAATTCCTTAATATCATCTGTTACCCAGGTTGTATTCAGATGTCCTCAATTGTCCCAAAGGTGTCTTTTGCTTAAGTTGGATTTTTGAATTGGGATCCACATAATACCCACACTTTGTTTTGGTGGGTATGCTTTTTCTTATGTGTTAAAGACATTGTATAAATTACTTGTTAATTTATCTTCATATTCTATACTGCTCCTCCCCTTCTTCTCTGTTGCCTCTTACGTTGGCATATTTTTACTAATAATATACTCTTGACAATTGCTCTTTACCCTATTTAACATTTATTTATTCTTTTAATAAGAAATTGTTGATTTTGGTTATTTGGTCTTATTTTTATTTTTTAACTTATTTTTTTTAAAGATTTTATTTATTTGAGAGAGAGAGCGTGAGAGAGCACAAGCAGGGGGAGGGGTAGAGGGAGAGAGAAGCAGACTCCCTGTTGAGCAGGGAGCCCAAGGCTGGGCTAGATTCCAGGATCCTGGGATCATGACCTGAGCCAAAGGCAAATGCTCAACCAACTGAGCCACCCAGGTGCCCCATTTGGTATTTTTATTTATTTATTTTATTTTAAATTTTTAAAAAAGATTTTATTTATTTGACAGAGAGAGAGGCAGCGAGAAAGGGAACACAAGCAGGGAGAGTGGGAGAGGGAGAAGCAGGCTTCCCGCTGAGCAGAGAGCCCAATGCCAATGCGGGGCTCAAGCCCAAGACCCTGGGATCATGACCTGAGCTGAAGGTAGATGCTTAACGACTGAGCCACCCAGGCGCCCCCCTATTTGGTATTTTTTAAACTTAAACACTTGTCTCATTTAAAGTTGTTCCTTCAGCCATATTTTGGACTGAGGTATGCAATGGATAAATTTCTTAAGATCAAAGCCCTAATAGATATTTCTTTTTCATTTTCTCAAGAAGTCTCACCTTGTTAAATAATTTGAGATTAAAAAAATACTTTCTCTGAGGCTTTTATATGCATCTCTTGGCCCTAATTGTATCCTTTGCAAAATTGGAAGAAATTCAGATTTGGGTCTTCTCTATATGCAGAGTTTTTTCTTTTCTTTATATTTCAAAAATATGAGACTGTCATAGTGTTAATCTGTGGTTGTTGATTTTGTTCAGGATTCTATAAATCTTTTGAATTTGGACCAAAATCTTCTTTTCTGGATAGTTTGCTTCCATTAAACTTTTAATTATAAATTTGAGACCATTTGTTCAGACTTCTATTATTTGCAGGGTGGTTCTCTGACCTGCATTCCTTCTCATTATTTTCAACTTGTATATTCTTGAATCTCTCTTTTTCTTTCATTCATTTCTGCATATTATATCTTTTTCTTGATTAGCTTTTTCAGTAGCTTGTGTTTTTATTACATTCATACCTATTCATTGCTTTAGGATGGACCTTCTGTTTTTACAAACTGCACGTGTGTAGTCGTTATGATGGTCTGTTTCATCTCCAAGAGAATCAGTGCCAACTGCTTTGTAAATTTGATTGATTGATTGAATGTTTACTGTTGGGTAGGCATTCCCTTACAGAGATTAGCTTTGTTTTTCTTTCCTACCCTAAGTTTTTTTTTCTTTGCTTATTTTTTTTCCTGTTTATTCATTTTTCTAAGTTTACTTGTTGATTCGTCTTTCATAGTTTCAGACTATTTTGTTTGCACTGTATTTACTGAGATTTGTGAGAAATCCTTTTCAATATATTGAGATCCCCTTTCAGCCTCAATAGGAATTGAGGCATTTTTTAATTTTGTGAAGGTGAATTTAATTAATGACCACTTAATTACAAATCCCCCATTTTGGAAAATGACTTTGTAAAAGAGAAATGACATTCTAAATTCCCAGTTCATCTTTGTTAAGATGAACTTGAAGGAAGAGCCTTACGATGATGGGAGAAAGCTCTCTACTAAGACATGGCTTGTGCCTGAGAGACACATGGCTTGGGCATGCTTCTGGAGAGCTTGCGGACTGCTGCAGCCTCCAGGTCAGTGAAGGCAGTGGTGCTCATGCTGTCCCCTTTCTCAGTCACTCTGCTTCCACTTGGCCATTGCTGTTATTCATTCTGACTCTTGCCGTTTCTGTGTCTGGTGTTTGAAAACTCCCAGGATAGCAAGCAAAGGAACAATTATAAATATTTTTAAGAAAATGAATGACTTTGAGTAATAAATCCTTTCCCAAAATGAGATGGTTCCAGCTTTTGCTTTCAACAAAATTGAAAAAATTGTCAGCTGGTAGAGAATTAAAAATAATTTTTGATTATAGATCACTGTGTAATTTTAGCATATAACTCAGAAGGAGTGCAAAGATTGATATTGCTATAACAAAATTTCTTTCATTCCTATCTAGTTATTTATGTGAAAAAGTTTCTTGGCCCTTGCAACTAATAGACTAAAAATGGAAAAATTAATGCATTTATAATAAAATTTTACTGTTTGTATTTAATACAATTTTGTACTATGATTGTTTTTGATCAATTGCATAATAGTAATAAAGGTAAGGAAAGCTCAATCCAAAAGAAAAATTTTTTGAACATTAAGAGTTTATAATCATAGAATTGAAAAAGATATGTATGGGGTGCCTGGGTTAAGCGTCTGCCTTCGGCTCAGGTCATGATCCCAGGGTCCTGGGATTGAGCCCCGTGTCCAGTTCTCTGCTCAGCGGGAAGCCTGCTTCTCCCTCTCCCTCTGCCTGCCGCTCCCCCTGCTTGTGCTCTCTCTCTGTCAAATAAATAAATAAAATCTTTTTTTAAAGAGAGTAATATAGTAGATTTATTTTAAAATGTCAATATTTGTAAAATGTCAATATTTGTAATATGCTAGAAAGCATCATAAATCTACTATTTGTGATGCAAAAATATAATTTTTAATTTAAACATATGGGAAGAACACTTGTTTTGTAAAATTCATTTAGGGCAATATGATGAACATTTATAATGAAGATGGAAAGGATGCCCCAGGATTTGAGAAAGCAACCAGAGAAGGTGCTGTTGGAGCTGAAGCCTGGGGGACTGTGGGAGTTGGCTAGCAAAAGAGAGGTGGAAAGGAAGGGGGAACAGTGTATGCAAAAGGCCTAGAGGTATAAAAGAACATGGAGAGCTTGCGGGAGATGGCAGGAGTGGCATGAGCAGGATGGTGATTTACAGCCAGCCTGACAGTGCACTTTGATGATCTGGAAAGCAGAGGCGATGGGGCGGAGGGGGGCGGGGGGGTGCAGGCAGGAGGTAGTGAGAACAAGTGTGATCCATTAATTGTGCTTTTTCCTAGTGACTGTTTCCCATACTGGTTGTCTTCCAGACATTCTTAGAACTGTAGAGATTCTTGTTTATATTCTGCTAGGGAAGAAAAGAGAGGCCCGGCCAGGGTCTATTCCTCTTACAGGTTTTGTATCTCAGTAGTGATGGGCAGGCTGAGATTAGTGCTAGAGTCCAAGGCTTCTTTCCACTCACTGGCCGCATGTTTGATTGAGGCCTTCAGCTTGTTATTAAAAAGGGTGACTACATTTTTGGACTGCAAATTTGAGATCCTTGGGCCAATAAAATATTCCCCCCCCCTCCGGTTTGTGAATTTGTTTATGTGAAAAACTTTTACAAACTTCTGCAAATTAAATCAAATGTAACATATATATTTAACTAAATCGCCCTTATTATAAAGAATTTGACTGTATAAAATTTCTCTGGTCCTAGAAAAGGTAGCACATAAGGTCATACTTCTGGCCTATCTGGTACTGGGAATTCTTTTGCTTTCATTAATAGAGAGTCTCTCCATTATAGGGACCCAAATAGGAGTGCTGTAAAATAAGACTGTGTATAGTCCCTAAAACATTGATGACACTTTTTGCCTTTTTAGAATATTTGTTCCACAAAGTGGTAGAGCCCTGAATCAGTGTTTGGGTAGAGCAGATTGAATGAACTCCAAAAGGAAATCATCAAAGTGTTGATTTGATACCACACAGAAACATGAGGTGGTGAGATGGGTGGTTTTTCCACGTTTTAATATTTTCCAGGATGACGCTGAAAGCCTTGCCCTTAGAGAACCCCAAGCTAGCTAATAATTCATTCTTCCAGGCTCTTGAGAAGGAGAAATGGAAGATTTATACTATTTAGTAGATGTCCTGGGCCTTTCCTAGGAGAGCCTGGAAAGGAGTTGAGGACAGCTAGGGGATATAACCAGTAAGGCCTTGCTTTTGGGGGTGTGGGGGGCAATAGGAGAGAAATGCTGTCAGAGAAGTACTGAGTCAGTTCAGGAGACCTATTCTGTGCCATTCACTACTTAACACTTTCATAAATCTCACTAATTGTCTCAAACAGGAGGAAGTCAGGACTTGAAGAAATCAAGTAACTTGCCCAAGATCCAGAATTTGAACCCAGGTTTATTTGATTCCAAAACCCTTCCCACTACACTGTCATGCTTCCTTGTGCTGAAATCATGGAAAATGAGCAATATTCTGGATTGAATTAGGGAGCTCATGGTATCCAGCTAACTGTTCTGAAAAACTCTGAGAATGCTTTAGTTGGAGGCATTTGGGGAGAGGAGTAATGCTGGCTAGGAGAGAGGAATTGAGGGGAAACACTAGTTCTTCAGGTTGTCTATTTCATGGAAAGGGATTTTGTGTTGTGGCATCTAGTCCTTGGTGGTGGCTTGGAGGAGGTGGCTCCTGAATTCATTTGCTGCTAGTAAGCCCTGTGAAGGAAAATGTGAGAAGACTAGCATACTCTAAGGATATGGGATTTTACAAAACTCAGTTTTTGTTTGTTTGTTTGTTTTTTGAGACCAACATGGTATTCCCAGGTTTAAAATTTTTTCTCAGGGAAAGAGACTAGAAATAAACAAACAAAACCCTCAAACCTATTATCTTCACATTGTATAAGAAAAGGCATTTGAAAACCAGAATAATAAATAAATTAAAAACAAACAAACAAAAAATAGGATAAAAGGGCAGCCCTTCCCAAGAAAGCACCTTATACTCATCTTGTACAAAATTAGGCTAGATTTAAAATATTTTGAATTAAGAAAAATTACAACATAAAATTTATTGATGTGTTCGTCGGTTTTGGAAGTTTTATTTGATATACAGCATTAGGAGAAGCTTGACTGTCCAGTTGTTTCGTACTTTTTAAAAAAATTTTTATTTTATTTATTTATTTATTACAGATTTTATTTATTTATTTGACAGAGAGAGACACAGTGAGAGAGGGAATACAAGCAGGGGGCGTGGGAGAGGGAAAAGCAGGCTTCCTGCGGAGCAGGGAGCCCGATGCGGGGCTCGATCCCAGGACCCTGGGACCATGACCTGAGCCTAAGGCAGAAGCTTAACGACTGAGCCACCCAGATGCCCCTACCTTTTTTTTTAAAAATCAGTTACTGCTGATAGTCCATTTCAACAGGTATGTTGATGAAACAGTATCAGTAGTCAGTGTAATTCACTCAATATGGAATATTCTGGTGAATGGAGAGAAGGGGAGTAAGAACAGTTCTTAGCTTTCAGTTCTGTGGCCAGGCTAAGAAGGAAGCACAGTGGTAGCTCTGGGGTCTGACTGGTGAAGGCCACAGGCAGAGGGCTGGCTGCAAGGACCTGTCTGCCCCTGATTCCCATGTAGAGTCTGGGTGAGGGCTGCACGGGCCCCTCACTGCCCAGTATGGAACATGTAGGAATTTATTTGAGAGGGATGCTGTAGATGGTAAAACCATGTCCTGGACCAGTATTTAAGGGAACCATTCCTCTGAAGGAATTATCCTGTTTGGTTCTCCAAGATAATCTAAAGGCAAGAGGCATAGACAAAGGCCCATTGTTTTCTCCAGGGCAGCTGTTTATTGCATTGGTGCTAAGGAGGGGTGTGGGAAGCTCACAGGACTGTGGCCTAGGTGCTCAGATTTGGGGGTGGTCCTGCTGCTCTGCCTGGTTGTTTTCTTCTGAGTCTCTCATGTGGGAACTTGGGGCAAACTGCATTTTCCTCCAGGCAGTGTAGTCTTAGCTTCACCTTCTACATGGTCTCCATGCCCTGGAGTTTTTGTGAATGCTAAGGGCCTGGGAATAGAAAAAACGCCTAAAAGCAGCCTGGGAATTCCCCACCTTTCCTAGCCTGCCTCTCCTGTATGAGGGAACACCTACCTTCTGTGTTTTCAGGGCCATGCTGGGGGAAGTGTGTGCCTTGGCCTCTCTGGAGAAGGGCACATTAGCTTCCCTGGCCTGTTTACATTAGTTTGGTCCTTTCTGCCTTGATTACAAATGAGGCCTTGGATGGGGGATTTCCCTGCTTCCATGGAGGTCACTCCTTCCTTTTGTCTGCTTTCTCAATTTTTCCACCTGGAGAAGAGCTGCCCCCCTCCCCACCCCACCCTCCACCCTCGTTATTAAAATACTGTCCTTGGCTTAACTCCTTGTGTCCTAGGCTTGGCCTAGTGAGTAGATTGGTTCACAACCAGGAAGCAATTAATCTGTCTCCTCAATTTTCTTTTGCTCTGTTCTTTGACTTAATCAGATTTTTTTCATTTGCCTGTCACTGCCTTAGTTGTCAGTACTCTCCCCGAAGAAAGGGTTGTCTTCCAAGCCCAGAGGCCAGACTACTTATTGGTTCTTGTTGTATGGATGCAGGATTTCCTTGTTCTTTGGAATGTCTTGGCTGCTCCAGTAAAATGTAAACTCTTTGAGGTTAAGAGCTCCAGGTTCATTCTTTCCCTTTCCCCCAGTCTGTGTTGTGGCATGTGAGAGGAGAGGTGGGCCCTATGGGGAGCATGACCACTAGTGGCCGACTTTGCCAGTGAGGCTACCTCCACCTTGCTCTCAATGTCAGCCTGTCCAGCCAGAGCATAGACACAGCTATGCCCCCTCTGAAGCTGACTCCATTGTGTGCTGGACGGTGGCTCACAGTGGGTACAAGAGGGGCAGTGGTAGAAGGCCTGCCTCAGACCTCTGTGTTCCTTTGTGCTAGCTCCCCTTTTCTTCGTGTTCATTTGAACCATCCTGATTTCAGAGCTTCTGGCATAATTGAGGGATCTTATCTGCCCATTGAAGTGTTTTCTTTCTTAAGAAGTCCTTGGAAAGCTCAAGTGAATTCTACTTGGTGGTAATAACTTTTTCACTCTGTTCATAGCTTTCAGACTTTGGGAGGCTTTCTCTCTTGGGTAATTCAGGTAGGATTATTTTTTAAATCAGTGGACCTTGTTCTGTACAGTGACTTCATGTCTTCCTTCAGATTGATCTTAGGTCTTGTTCTCCTTTTGGAGAACCTTGTTTGGGTCCCTTGAGTTCCCTTCTAGTTCCACTAATGATGCTTTGTGCTAGTGGTTCTTTTCCTCTAGCCTGTCTCCGTCTCCTTGAGTTCCCGGTCCCCATCTCACACCCGTAGATTCCTGTCTACATTGCTTGGTACTGTCATGTATTTTCTTCTGACTTCTGTTTGGTCAGTTGTTAGATGACAGCCTATTTACATTCACATTTAGATCTAGGATCCTATTTTTAAATCTCAACATTTTTTTTTTTAATCTGATACCCTTGCCCCTAGCTTGTCTTCAGTTTAAGATTGAGTTTTCCTTTTGTGCCACCCATCTGCTGGCCTTGCAGTGGTCTTTCCTTCAGTTTCCCTGTGTACTGCGCCTACCTCACTCCCACAGTCTTCCCCTCCGGCATAGATCACAAAGGAAATATTTAGTTAGTCTCTGCCAAACATTCTGGCTATGTTGTTTTGCTTAAGAAGCCATGCAGATAAACTGTTTTGATTCTTGGTCTTGGTGCTCTAGGGCAGATGCTCCTCCTAAAGCAGAGGTATTGTGGTCAGGGGAAAGAGTGCTGGACCAGAGTTCGGAGAATTGGATTCTAGTCCCTGCTGCACTACTAATTTGTGGTGTGATATTGTGCAAGGCACATTTCGATGTCTCAATTTTCTTTTGTCAAAAGGGACCTTATGATAAAGAAGACAGGAAATCGGTGGACATGAGATGGGAACTCGGCGAATAAGTCTGGGGGATCAAGGAGAGAGTAGACAGGCTGGAGGTAGAGAACCATTACTATGAGTATCATTAGTGGAACCAGAAGGAAATACGCATTCAAATACAGATAAAATTAATGTATATAATCACTTTGAAAAAGTCTAAAATGTGATAACAAAATGGTGGCAATTTCTTGACCAGGTTGACTTCAGGAGAAGTTAAGCCTTGTCCCTCCCCAGGCTTGCTCTGGGTCTACACCTGTTTGCTGTCACTCTTGGGATGTGGGAGGCTTGGCCTTCTCTGGGTTCAGTTCCAGAATTCCACCTCCCACCTTTTACCTCCTTTATAACCCCAGGAGTATTTGAAACTCAGCCCAGATCCTCACCTGGCTTTGATTTCCTCATCATGTGAATAATGGTCCTTGGAAGTTGTAGTTTCCAGAAACCTTAAATATTTCCTAACATGTCCAACTTCTGCATTTGTTGATCACTCCTTCTGTGCATGGCTTTGTTCCAGTTCTTGTGCCCTAAAGGTGATTGCAGCAGGAAGGGGGGAATTTGGGGGATCCTATCACCAGGAACTAGGAAATAAAAGTAGACAAAAGAACTGAGAGATGCCCTCTTTGTGTTCATGAAAGGCAGGTGTTTGAAGGAGAAACAAAGTAGTTTAACATCTTCCCATGTAAACCACAGCCCCCACGTACACATACTCAGATAGGCAGAACTTCATTTTTTCCCTTATCCCTATGTGTCCCCTTCTGAAATAATTCTGGGATTTTATCAGATCTTGCCTAGTTTATACTTTTACTTTACATTTAAAGGTTTGCATTGGTTTCTTCAGTGCAGAATGAGTTGGACAAAGACAGTCTACAGAGTCTTTTGCTGTCCTGTGATCCTTTATCAGACATAATCAGCAGAACCTTTTCTCAATGAGTACGGAGGATACTTGTCTCTGCAGGGTTAGTGATAAGTTTCTGTATGCACTATTACTGTGCCCAACCCTGGGAGGCTCTTGGGTTGCTGAAACATAGAACTGAGTGGAATAGTTCTGGGAGTAGAGTTACTTAATTGACTCTGTATACTTTCAACTGGACTTTCTTTGCTATTCTGTAGTTCTTTATCTCTAAGTCCTTGTAACATACACCAGAGTGGCCATCCCATATTTTTTTGTATTCTGTAAGCTTTGACTCCGTCTTGACCTTACATCTCGAATGAGGGCATCTTCTACTTTACTGGGACTGTTAGAGCTAGGTGACCTAGAACTCTGGGATAGTTCCTGTAATCTTTAGATAGCTAGATACTCCAAATCATCCAGCTCCAAGGGAACAGGCAGTAAGCATTTCCTGTAGGCTTTGTAGACGTGTTCATTGTGAATTTCAACATCATCTAGGCAAAATAATCGTTTGGCTTGGGCCTTGATAAGGGTTGTGAGCCCATGTCTGGCTATTTGGTACTTTCCCCCATCCCATTTGATCTTAAACCAAGTTGTCCAAGGCAGATGGCCCACCTGGTAGCTGTCAGGTGATGCCTGTTGTGTCTTTCCTGCCACCCCAGTTCTGGATCCTCATGAGCCCTCTGGTTCTGTGTCTCTCACCAATCATAGCTCATACTGTCACCCTCAGGTAGGTGTTTTTTTAAACCCCACTCATATCCTCTTTAACCCTCTTCTTCCATCCTCTTTCTCTCCTACCTATTTTGCTTCGTTATCTCAGGAAGTACCCTCCTTGTCCCTTTGCCTCTTTGAGTGTGGAGGAAAAGCTAGCCCTAATCATAGCTGAGAAGCATGACGTCAGAGCACTTTGCAAAGGAAAGTCAGACGTTTGGGAATGAAATTAGATGGTGTGAAAAATCAGTGCTACACCCATCAAAAGGAATGAAATCTGGCCATTTGCAACGACGTGGATGGAACTGGACTGGAGGGTGTTGTGCTGAGTGAAATAAGTCAATCAGAGAAAGACATGTATCATATGACCTCACTGATATGAGGAATTCTTAATCTCAGGAAACAAACTGAGGGTTGCTGGAGTGGTGGGGGGTGGGAAGGTTGGGGTAGCTGGGTGATAGACATTGGGGAGGGTATGTGCTATGGTGAGCGCTGTGAATTGTATAAGACTGTTGAATCACAGACCTGTACCTCTGAAACAAATAATACATTATATATTAAAAAAAAAAGAAGAAGAAGAAGATTGCAGGAGGGGAAGAATGAAGGGGGGGAAATCGGAGGGGGGAGACGAACCATGAGAGACGATGGACTCTGAAAAACAAACTGAGGGTTCTAGGGGGGGGGGTGGGAGGATGGGTTAGCCTGGTGATGGGTATTAAAGAGGGCACGTTCTGAATGGAGCACTGGGTGTTATACGCAAACAATGAATCATGGAACACTACATCAAAAACTAATGATGTAATGTATGGTGATTAACATAACATAATAAAAAAATAAAATGCAAAAAAAAAATCAGTGCTACACATCTTGTCCTTGTGAATGACTTTTGAAATCCCTAAAAATACCCATCTTGTAATTAATCTGTCTTTCTTCTAGGGTCACAGTTTTGGATATGTAAAAATTATTTAATTTTATTTCTCTTATGTTTTGTTTTACTCCTAGTATTTACACAGGTATTTTTTGTAGGTTTATTATATATCAACAGTTTTTTGGCCATATTATTCAGTAATGAGCTTATCTGGGCATCCAACTACCATGTCTAATATTCTTTCTTTGGGAAAAGGTCTTCAGCTCATAAACATGGCTGACTGATAAAGGAGTGATCATAGTCTTCACCCTTTGGCCCCTGCTGGTACTGCTGCCTTGGAAGGGACTACCTGTATTCCTGTCATATGGAGAGGAAGAGAGGTGCTGCCAAGGCAGGCCTGGAGCTAGATCAGGAAGGTGTGGTCGTGGTCCTGCCTTTTATCTGAGTCTCTAGGAGGTAGCTAGAGGTGCTGGAGTGTGCCATGTCTGCCTTGGCCTAAGCTCTTTTTCTTCCCACTGTGTGTCACTTCAGGAAATACTTTAGCTTAAGGACTGAAGAAGTACCCCCACTTTGAAAATCATGATCTAATTATGACAGGACCACATTCTTTAAACATGTTGTTTGGTGTAGTTAATTGAATTATCCCCTCCTATTTTTTTTTTTTTTATTTAAAAAAAAAAATTTTTTTTTTAAAGATTTTTATTTATTTATTTGACAGAGAGAGACACAGCGAGAGAGGGAACACAAGCAGGGGAGTGGGAGAGGGAGAAGCAGGCTCCCTGCAGAGCAGGGAGCCCGATGCGGGACTCGATCCCAGGACCCTGGGATCATGACCTGAGCTGAAGGCAGTCGCTTAACCAACTGAGCCACCCAGGCGCCCTATCCCCTCCTATTTTTGAGTGGGAAATAATACATTCTTGTGATGCTGTATCAGGTCTTAAATGGAAAGCTTCTAGTTTGAAGCTGTGTACATTTCCAGTGGGAGAAATCTGCTGCCAATTTATGAAAACTGAAGACGTCCCTGTGCTCTCTGTGTAAACTGCAGCATCTCCTCGTGGAATGAACATTGGGAAAATGGAACAATTTTTTGAATAAAATTCCAAGCTCCACTAGGTTCCAAGTGACTGAGAATTTCCTGTCAGAGTGGGAAAGCTTATCCATGTGTTTTTGCCTGGGGACAGTGTGCATCAGTTAATTCCAGAGAAGTTCCTCCATAGCTGATTTCCTCTTTCTTTGTCCATTCTCTGGTGCCCAGGGCTGGTTTGAGCTCATCTTAGGTCTCCTCTCTTTGAAACAGCAGCATGCATTATGATCATGGTTTGAGAATAAAATGTGTAGCCTCAGGGCAGGGTGAAACTAATGGTTCTTCTAAGTAGCAAACCTTTCACCTTTCCTTCGTTTGTACCAGGCTGTAAGTAACTGAACTAACCAGCTACAGACACTTATTGTGCAATTTTGAGGTGAGCATAGGCAAAATCCCAGGGACTGGGAGGCGGACATGTGGCTACCAGAGAGATGACATCAGCTAGTTTACTGGTGCTGTGGAGGAAGGGGAGATTCCAGGTGCTCAGCCGCCTTCCCGCACGCACGTGGGGGCGTCTCATGCCACCCCCAGTCCTGTTGGCGGCCAAAGCCTTTGCTTGGGAAAAGCCTTCGTCTCATTCTTGCCCCCTTCTGTCCCCGCTGGGACCTGAAATTGGAAGGGGTCTTGCAGCCTTGGCTGTGGCACAAAGCTTTGAGGAATGAATATGCATGTGTGTTTCTGTGTCTCTGTGCATTTTGTGTTAATGCTAACAACTGATGAGGGTTTCCAAACTGAGGGTTGGATATGAGATGGGGAAGCATTATCTGCCTTTTTTAGAATCTGTATTAGGAATTGTCCTTTTCTTGGAAGGGAAACCCTTTTATGATTTAACTAGTTTTTAAATTAAGATTATTTTCTTTTAATACTCTTAATGTGGACACTTGGTATACAACAGGAAGGCATTTCTAATTTCCTTTCTGTGTTCTCCTCCTTCCCCTAGCTTATCCTGGGAGAGAACCTCACAAAGCCATAATAGGTGACAATTGGAAAAAGCACTTCTGTGAGAAAGATCTTCCTCTTTGCTTAGCCTTGCCTCGGATGTGGGCTTCTGGGAACTGCGGTGGGGCTTCTTGGGAAGCCTGCACCTCACAGTAGGAATGGAAAAAGTTTTATGACTTCTGAAGCATGACAAAGAGAGTAGGGAATAGAGCTGGGAGCCATTGGAGCCTGTGAAGCCCATCTGCTTACCAGCTTTACTTTCCTGTCAGATGTTGGGTACCCGGTCTGGTTCCACCCTCCTCCCCTAAGAACGTGGGAAAAAATGAAGCCTCTGCATGGAAAGCAGGTGATAAAGCCATCAGCAAAATCTTACACTAAGAGGTTCAGACATCCCCACCCCAGGCCTGCCCTGGGTTTCTCTGGGGCTGTGCGTAGCTTAGGGTTTGTTTCTAAGACTTGCTCACATTCGAATGTGGCCACTGCTTACTAGAAGCCGTCTGGGGCCAGCCCAGGCTTGTTCTATCTGGGTGTCTTCCCACTGCTGTACTTTTCTCTTCTTTTGGGCTTTCGGATATGAGGACCTTCAAGGTCTCTGAGCTGCTAGAGTCCTGAGAGCCTGGATCATCCTCTTCTGGGCCCAGGAAGCTGTGGTAAGCTCTTGGTTTCCTTCTTAGCAGGGCACTTCTGGGAAGCTGTCTGCATTCCTTTCTGCCCAACTCTCAGCCTCCAGGGCTCTGCGGGGCGCAGTTGCTTCAGGCCTCTGTGATGCAGAATATTAAGGCAGTTCCACGGAGGCCAGTCACTGGAGATAGCCAGGAGTTTGAAGGGAGAATTGCCCTTTCTTGCCATCCTGGAAGCAGGAGCTCGCTTTTCATGGGATGTGGTATGGTACTGATTCTTCTTAAAACTTTTTCCAACTTGCTTCCCTGTCTCCTTGCCACTCTGTAAGAGAGGGAGAGAGGAGGGAGATTGGTGCTCAGTTTCCTGTGATCTTGCTGTGGCACTGGAGATGGGTGCAGCAGATGCCTTTTGTGAGGAAGGAGCTTAGAGGCAGGTGAGAGAATCTGTATTCTGGTTGCCGTGTAGCTGGCTGTCTTCCCAGTCAGGGTATGTTGACGCCGAATGGTTCGCGTTGGCATCTCCTCGTCCTTAAAGGTAGGTGCCACCTTCACCTGTTAAAAAAAGAATGAACATGCTGGGCAGGAGATGAGCCTGAGAGAGAGGCTCCTGGCCCAGATACTACCCAAGGAGCTGTGTGTGTGTGTGTGTGTGTGTGTGTGTGATGGCTGGAAGTGGAGGGCGGGGGTGAACACTTCTGATGGAAAGGGCAGTAAATCTGGAGAGGGAATGGGGGAAGCTGGCTGTGGGGAACACGGAAGCTGGGAATTTTTGCAGAGCTGGGGTTCCAGAGTAGCTGGAGGCCAGTAGTCGTGGGGAGGTGGGTTTGGACACGCTCGGTTTTGCTTGCATTGCTGAATACCTTGCGTATGATGGCCATGAATGCCTTCCTCTGGGAATAGAGCTGGTCCCACAATAGCCCTCCCCACTCTGCATCTGTATTATACCTGTGTGATTCTTGTCTGTCAGGGGTCCTGGCCTAGAGTGTTCTGGGCAGAGGCACTGGGTCTGAGAGGTGGGCTGGCCAGCCAAGCTTCACCTCCCAGTTTGCTGGCTCCTTGAGGATGAGAAGGAGCACGTTTGTAGCTGCCAGTGCCGCTGGCATGGCTCGTGCAGGTGTCTGTGTCCCGGCAGTTTACAGAACCTTTTCACGGGTGCCCTGCCCCTTTGGGGTTTGAGAACAGATGGGGCTGAATTTGAAGCAGACTGACCTCAAGGCCCCAAATCTGAAATGTATATTATAAAACTATTGCTAGTCTTGGCTCGTCTTCCCTCTGTGGCTCTCTCTTCCCTTTATCTTCCCCTCACTGTCAGGGATTGTGAGCAGCTGGGGCCATCACATCGACAGATCAGGACATTAAGACTGGAGCTAGGGCTGCCTGGGTGGCTCAGTCGTTAGGTGTCTGCCTTCGGCTCGGGTTGTGATCCCAGGGTCCTGGGATCAAGCCCCGCATCGGGCTCCCTGCTCCGCGGGGAGCCTGCTTCTCCCTCTCCCACTCCCCCTGCTTGTGTTCCCTCTCTCGCTGTGTCTCTCTCTGCCAAATAAATAAATAAAATCTTAAAAAAAAGAAAAAAAGACTGGAGCTAAATACCACTGTGCACATTGCCCTGATGCACGCAGGCTCATCCTTAGAGAAGAGGTGGATTTGAACCTGTGATGATAGAGAGGGCCTTTCCGCCCCAGAGTGGGTGAGAGCAGGAAGGAGAAGGGGGGAAGGTACTTCAGGAGTTGGGAAGAGTATTGATTCCACCCCTTCCCTTTCCCCTCCTGTGCCCCCCAACATTTCCTGTGAATGGTCAAGGGCAGGAGAGAAAACCAAGATCTTGCCTCTCAGCCTTTATTTAGTACTTTTTTTTCCCAGCGGTAACCAGCATTGTGATGCAGATATTGTATCAAGCTTGTTTGCTGCCTGAAGGAACCTATAATCTCAGGGAGAGACAAAATTTGTTAAACAATTAGAGGATATCAAAGATCTTAGCTGTGTTTGGTTACTAACTGAATATATTTATAGTTCAGGAATGAGGAAGTTGTATCTTAAAACTATAGGAAAGCTTTCTTGGAGTAGGCAGAATCTTTTCTGGTCTTTGAAAGTTAGATTGACTTTATATAAGCAAAGGAGAGGTAGGAAGTGTTCTGGAGGTGGAGAAGAGCAAGAACATAGAATGTGGCATGGTCAGGGTCACTGTGATGATCTGCCTTGGCAGTGGGAGGTCTGGCAGCGCAGAGCTGGGAATTTGAACCCTGGAGCTTCTTCCTTGGTGCATCGGAGATGGAAGTGAGGCAGTGGAGGTGGGATTTTGTGGAAATCAATCACTCTTGTAGAAGAAAGTAGGGTAATTTTGGAGAGGACAGAGACTAGCAGTAAGGAGACCTATATAAGAGTGTGGGACATCAGCAACAGGAATAGAGATGAAGGGGGTAAGTCCTAGAGAATATTTAGAAGTAGAACAAGTAGGACCTAGACATGGGATATGAAGGATGAAGTTGAGGGAAAGGCAGAAGATGTCAGAATGTCTGCCCTATCAGAGTGGATGTTAAAATGCTTTACGCTTTTCTTTTTTTTTTTTTTTTTTAGATTTTATTTATTTATTTGCGCGAGAGAATGAGAGACAGAGCATGAGAGGGAGGAGGGTCAGAGGGAGAGGCAGACTCCCTGCTGAGCAGGGAGCCCGATGCGGAACTCGATCCCGGGACTCCAGGATCATGACCTGAGCCGAAGGCAGTTGCTTAACCAACTGAGCCACCCAGGCGCCCGCTTTACACTTTTCAAAGCACTTTTTCATTCAATAAGTATCTCAGAATTGTGTGGGCTCTTACATCTCATCTAGTCTGGCTTCATTTTCCAGATGGAGATTAGAACCAAGAAACGGGAAGGTGCTATTCCCAACTCACACAGCTATTTAGTGGTAGAACTGGGCCTCCAGTCTCAGCCCTCTATCCCCTAGGGGAATTTGAAGAGAAGAGTACATGGAGGAAGGATGTGGGATCAGGGAAGAGTCCTGTCTAGTTGGGTGACATTAGGTGATTACTCATCTCTGAGCAAAATGAAGCTTACTCAGAAACATTCAGACCAGATGAGTGATTTTACTACTAAGAGGTTTTGGTTTTTTTTTTGAGGATTACTAGACAAGGAAGATGGATTCGTTGGGTCCTTTTAGTTCTGAGATTCTTAAGAGTGCACAAAAATGTATATGAAAAGTACTGAATTGGGTTTGCTGGGAGATGGGCTGGTTTCCAGTGTGGTACTTTTCTAAGGGAATTTTGAGAGTAATTTGACTCCACGTGATTTTCACCTTATGTGCTGACCACAGAATCTAACTACTGAGGAGGACACAACTCTGCTGTTCGTAGACTATGGGCAGTGATAATCAGCAGCCAAGAACTCAATATTTGCAGAGTTATATTTATGGCTCTGTTTGCATTATCCACTTCCTCTCTCCCCTTCTCCTCCAACAAGACACACACACACACACACACACACACACACATTTTCCTCCATTCCCCTCTTTCTCTCTCCTTCTTTTCCTCTTTTATTTCTCCTTTACTGCTTTTCTTGTCCATCACCCCATCCTCCATCCCTGTCCTTTCCATTCTTGTCCGTCTTGTTGTGTAAACAACTTCCTGTGTTGGAGCGACTTTACCTCTTTGTTGAACTCAGACATGACTATAGCAAAGCCATGGAATATCCTGATGCAGTGGAATCACTGTGGAATATCCTGCTTTGTCTGTATCCCTGATGTGGTGACGCGCCCAGTGATCAGAGCCAGAATCTGGACCTTTCCTTACCTTCACTCAGTCATCCTTCACGTTCTTGTTTTCTGTTAAAATAGCTCCTGATCTGGGGATGCCTGGGTGGCTCAGTTGGTTAAGTGGCTGCCTTCGGCTTGGGTCCTGATCCCAGGGTCCTGGGATGGAGCCCTGCATCCAGCTCCCTGCTCAGCAGGGATCCTGCTTCTCCCTCTCCCTCTGCCCCTCCTCCCTCCTTGTTCTCTCTCTCTCTTTCAAATAAATAAATAAATAAATAATCTTAAAAAAAAAAATGGCTCCTGATCCTCCTTCCTTATGTCCATTCTCATTGCCCATACATCAGGGGAGAGCAGAGAGAGAGGTCATGGTTGAAAAAAGAGAAGTAGAGATGAGGGTCACCTTTGGTGTCCTCAGAAGCATTTTGCGAACCTGTAGCTCCCAAGTAGAGTCTTCATGTTTGTTTGTCACACTCTGGCAGCTCTTTCTCGTTTTGTGGCCCTCTGTGATTGGCTGCTGGCTGTGCTTCTGCTGGCTGTGTCTGGACACACCCTGAGTCTGAAAAGAAAAAACAAGAATTTAATAAGCAGTGGTTATTCTCTTGGGAGGACATAGAGTCAGGCCTCATCTTCTTGGTGAATTTTCCCCGAAGTAGACTTCCTCTTCTCAGCTCCTGGAGGCCTTTTCCTTGGAAGAGGTGTGTCCCACGCACCTCAGCTGCACCTCAGCTGTTCTGCATTCGCATGAGTGGCTTCAGTCTTTCATCACCTTGAGGACTCCCTAATGATTGACTTCCTTTGCTTGCTCAGGTTTCAGGAGAGCCAGCGTCTCTGAGGTACAGCCTCTGGAGTCCCACAGCTTAGGAGAAGGAAGCCTTCTGCTGGCATCTCCTGTGCTGGGGACAGTGGTCCTTAACCCTTTGTTTTTTGTACTCTGCCCCCTCGCCTCCCAGTCATTTAGCAGCGTTAGCCAACCAGTTACGGGGGCTTTAGGCAATCGTGTTAACCCAGGGAAAGGAACCCTGACACTGAGGAAATAATAGGCTTTCTGAAATTTTTCTTTCCTTCAAAAGGCTAAGTGGTACTCTAATATGTTCCTTGACATCCTTGGGAGTAATGCTCAGGAATTCCCCCAAATATGCTGTTCTCAGACTTCCAAACAAGCATCCTTCTATTTCTGTCCTTCAAGGATGTTAAATTGCTCTCTTCTCTCCCTTCACATTCCTCTGTTTTCCCCTCATCATCTTATCTATCTTCCCTTCCTTGCAACCTGGGGCTTAATTTTCCCCCCCCTATTGCATAGGTTCCTCTATATTGATCTCTAAGTGAATGAATGTTTGAAAGCACCTCTTTGTACACAAAAGGCAACTCCCTCTATTTTACATAAAAATGGGATACACCTAGTGCATGTATTGTTTTCTTTTAAAAGATTTTATTTATTTATTTGACAGAGAGAGAGAGACAGCTAGTAGGGAACACAAGCAGGTGGAGTGGGAGAGGGAGAAGCAGACTCCTGGCTGAGCAGGGAGCCTGATGCTGGGCTAGATCCCAGGACTCTGGGATCATGACCTGAGCTGAAGGCAGACGCTTAACGACTGAGCCACCCAGGCGCCCCAAGATTTATTTATTTATTTAAGAAAGAGAGAGCATGAGTGGGGGGAGAGCCAGAGGGAGAGGAGAGAGAAGCAGACTCCCCACTGAGTGTGGAGCCTGACATAGGGCTCAGTCTCAGGACCTCGAGATCATGACCTGAGCCAAAATCAAGAGTCGGAGGCTTAACCGACTGAGTCACCCAGGCACCCCTCCTAGTGCATGTATTGTTAAGGAGCTAATCGTTCTAGAAACTCCTAGGTTCTTATCCTTGGGGAAAAGAGAGAGAATGGTTTAAAAAAATGGCATCTTGTACTATAGGATGTTGCAGTTTATTTAGTGTGACACTCATCTGCAGACCAGGGCCTCCTTCCATGTTCCTAGGATAAGAACTGGGTTTTGAGGGACTGCTGCTCTTCTGTCTTACTGATTCTTCTTAGGTACCTAGAAGAAGCATCGTAGTTTTCCATTATGGGAGATAAGCTGGTATGTATATATCCCAGCAATGCCTGATGGAGCTGAAATGCTGCATTCCTGCTGTCTAATGTTTCCGTTAGAATAGTCAAACCCGAGTCCTTGCTCACCAACAGCTATCAGATGACGACTTAGTATAGAAGGCTAAAGATCCCAAGAATTCACTCTAATAGTTAAAAATATCACTTTGTAATTCTGATCATGATGAACCATAGTTCAGGGAGATGATGTGTTAAGAATTGTTGAGATTCCTGAGCTTCTCTGTGTCCTTACTAAAGCTTGGGTGGTCAGAGCCCCAAATGGGAGGTTCCAGTGTGAATAGCAGTAAGGACAAAGGGCTGATCAGGCAGGGCTCAGCTGGCTCTTCTTCTCAGGAGCTTTCTTTACCTCATCTAGCCACCAGTCCCCTGAGATGATTCCATAGGGATAAAAGTGGTATCTTCGTGTTCTGCAGGAGGACTTGAGAGCCTCATGAACCAGATGGACATGTTAGCTTATTTCTCAGCTTAAGGGGCTCCATAGACTTGATTTCCTTTTTTTCCTTCAGTATACTTGCCTGAGATGTTATTAAGACTCCATTTACCCCCGGGTCTGCAAATACAGTGTGTTCCCCTGAACGTGCTATTGTTCTAATGGGAATGGAGCAGAGTAAAGACATGGACCTCATTTGATCTGGGCTCTGTATTTTAGTCAGTGAAACTAAAAATCACATTGACTCATCAGTTGACTCATATTGAACCATTTCTCAAGTCTCCTTCACTTCTACCATCTTCATCCTATTGTTAGTGTAGTTTTTTTTCTAAACTTGAGTAAAATAGTATCTTTTTTTTTTTTTTTTTTAAATTTCATCTTGCTATATTAACCTCTGGTTCCAGTCTGTGGAGCCCTTTCTTCCTGATTCTCTCTAGTATATTAATTATTCCTCCCATTTAGTTTGCCATAGGCATTTTAGATAAGCGTGTCTTCCCCTAATTATTGATAAAAACAACCGTGAGAGGATCTAGAACCTATGAGAAGTGGCCAAACTTCTAGGGAGTTCCAGAGCACTTCTTCCTAGTTGATATTGATCCATTTTGCAGCACCGTTTGGTCCCAGCTGTCCTGAGTTACCGGACCATCCAGTTGCCAGTGTATTTCTGTTTTATCCTTAAGATCAAGAGGAGTTTTTCTGAAGTCCAGAAAAATTGTGTCCCTGGCATTCTTTGATATATGTGTGTGCATATGGATGTGTTTATTTATATGATATATAACATATGTCATATACAAATATATATCATGGAAATAGGTATGCATATTATTTTTGAAACCCCAAACTGTTGTTTATAGACCACTTGCTATCTATCACTGTGTGTTTCACATATTTTGTCTCCTTTATTCTCTATAATAATTTTATATTAGCTTTTTTAAATGAAAGTAATAATAACATGTTTTAGTATGACTTGTACTTAATCTCTAGTGGCTGGTTCTTCCTCCTGCATGTCCTTGCCACTTTTCATATTTCTTTGTTCTGGAGTTTTGCTTGTGATATTGCTTATTTAATAAATACTTACTGAGTACTTGCTATGTGTAAAGAAAGCACAGCATTATAGCCTGTTGGGAATTCAAAGCTAATAAGAAATGATCCTATTGCTCAGAAGAGCTTATATGTAATTAAAAATATGAATGGATGAACAATGGTTTGGTGGGGGAAGGAGGGAAAGCAAAAGAACTCAGAAGAGAGAGTCCTGAGTGTGAATGGAGTGCTGAAGCTAGCCCACTTACAGGTTCTGAATGGAAAACTCTAGAAGCCATAGTAGTGGTATGTTCCATGTCAGAACCTTTCCAGAAAGATGGAAGGTGTCCAGTTGACTGACTTAAATCCTATCCCAGCACTTTGTTGGAGTGTCTTCCTTCTTCACTTGTATGTGTTTTTGTAGTGTAGTGTAATTATAGGTTTGTAATGCACAATTAGCATTGCCTGATGCTGTTAAAGTCTTCACAGTCATCACTTAAGGTTAATTTTCAAATAAGTAATACATGTATGTGTTGTAAATCCAAACGGTGCAAAAAGGTGTACTGTGAAAGCAAGTCTTCCACCTTCTTTCCTCTTCCCCTAGAGCCAGTCGCGGTCACCAGCTTGGGGACTGTATCATTTCTTTTAATGGCCGCACAATAGTCCAGTGCAGCTTCTCAGACTGCAGGTCGTCATTAGTGGGTTGGAAAATCAATTTAGTGGGGGGCCGTACAAGCGTTGGCTTTCTTAATGAAATAGATTAAGATAGCATCACACATGGTAAAGATAAACACCGTTTTGAGAAAACTTTTTGGTTCAGTTTTATTTATTTATTTATTTATTTATTTTATTTTTATTTTTTTAAAGATTTTATTTATTTTTCAACAGAGAGAGAGACAGCGAGAGAGGGAACACAAGCAGGGGGAGTGGGAGGGGGGAGAAGCAGGCTTCCCGCCGAGCAGGGAGCCCGATGTGGGACTCGATCCCAGGACCCTGGGATCACGACCTGAGCCGAAGGCAGAGGCTTAACGACTGAGCCACCCAGGCGCCCGGTTCAGTTTTATACACACACACACATGCCCTCTCATACATGTGCATATGACATTACTATATTACATACGTATTTTTTACTCTGGGTCTTGGTCAAAACATCCTTGAAATTTACCAGTCCTACTTCGGAAGTTTTTTTTTAAAAAGATTTTATTTACTTATTTGACAGAGAGAGAGTTAGCGAGAGCAGGAACACAAGCGGGGGAGTGGGAGAGGGAGAAGCAGGCTTCCTGCCAAGCAGGGAGCCGATGCGGGGCTCGATCCCAGGACCCTGGGATCATGACCTGAGCCGAAGGCAGACGCTTAACGACTGAGCCACCCAGGCGCCCCCGGAAGTTTTTTTCTTAGGGTAACTTCCTAGAAGCGAGGATACGATACTGAGTCAAAGAATATGAGCATTTTAATTGATTTAGCCAAGTTACTTTGTAAAAGCTATGTCCCATTTACTATCTAATAATGCCATCTGTATTTTATTTAGTATAGGTTATTTTTATTTTAACAAAGACATTTTTCTATGTGTTATATATGTGATATATATTTTTTAACAAAATGGGATAATTTATTACTTTTCTCAAAGTAATATAAAATGAACACTTTCCTATTTTACTAAATATTCTTCTACAGCCACAGTTCTCATTCTGGGGGCAGTTTTTCTTGGATGTAGGGTGTGAGGAGTGACTGCTCTAGTTCTTCTCAAACTTGAGCCATTCTTACCCATTCCTGTGATTTATACTGTATATACTTTAAAAATATATATATTTTATTTATTTTGAGGGAGAGAGAGAAAGAGAGAGGGAGTGCATGAGCCTGGGGAAGGGCAGAGGGAGAGGGAGAGAGAGATCTCGACCAGACTCCACGCTGAGTGCAGAGCCTAACATGGGGCTCGATCCCATGACCTTGAGATCACAACCTGAGCCCAAATCGAGTCGAATGCTCAACCGACTGAGCCACCCAGGCACCCCTGTATATACTTTTATTTACTGATCTTTAAATTGGCTTAAGAGCTTTTTATTTTTAAATAATTTTAAACTTACAGAAAAGCAGCAGAGATAATACAAGTTCCCCTAATCTTATAGAACTATGGTACAACAAGAAGTTTAGTAATAGTGTAATGTCAACTATAGACTTAATTTGGATTTCATTAGTTTTTCCTATTCCAGGATCTAATCCAGACTCTCACATTACATTTATGTGTCATGTCTTCTTAGTCTCCTCCAATCTGTGATAGTTCCACAGTCTGTCCTTGTCTTTTATGACCTTGAGACTTTTGAGGGTGTACTAGTCAGGTATTTTATAGAATGTCCCTCAAATCAGGTTTGTTTGATATTGTCTCATAATTAGATTGAGGTATGGATTTTTGGGAAGAATGCCACAGAAATAAAATGCCCTTCTCAGTGCATCATGTCGGGGTACATGATGTCAGTATGTCTTATTAATAGTAATGTTACCTTTGATCACTTGGTTAAGATAAAGTCTGCTAGGTTTCTTCATCATCAAGTTTTTGTATTTATGCCTTTGTAATTAATAAACATTTTGGGAGAGATACTTTGAGACTGTGTAGGTTTCTTATTTCTCTTTAAACTTCTACCCACTAATTTTAGCAAAACAAAACTGAAAGCAAACAAAAAACATACACAGTTGACCTTTGAACGACATGGGTTTGAACTGTGCAGGTGCATTTATACATGGATTTTTTGGATAAATACATTATAATACAATATAATTTTCCTATGATTTTCTTGATAGCATTTTCTTTTCTCTAGCTTACTTTATTGTAAGAATATGGCATATAATACATATAACGTACAAAATATGTGTTAATGACTTTATGGTATTCGTGAGACTTCCAGTCTGCAGTAGGCTCTTAGTAGTTAAGTTTTTGGGAAGTCAAAAGTTATATGAAGACTTTCAACTGCACAGGGGGCCAGCACCCCTAACTCCAACGTTGTTTGTGGGTCAACTGTACCTTCTTTAGCATTGATCTAATCAATGAGATCAGTGAAAATGGGGTTAATAGCTGGTTATGTTTTTTTCTTATGAACATTAAGATAAATATAAAAGTATTTAACATTTTTAAAATGTTTGTCCATATACCACTTATAATCAATCATCTTCTGTACACGTCATACCTTGGGAACCCTGGACCACTCTGAGGTGCTAAGCACCAAACGGTTAAGTTTTGTGGTGATATTATTGATCCCCTATTAATTAGATTGATTAGTTGGTTGGTTTCATTAGTTCATATATTAAAAATGTATTAATTGTGCTTGGTACAGAGTCCTAAACTAGAATTCAGAGTTAAGACATAGTTCTTGCCCTAAAGAATATTATAGGCTTATAGGCTAGTAGGAGAATTAAGTTGAATAAGCCTTGTACACTAAAATACAAGGCAGTGAGCATGGCTAACAATGGAGTAGTAGACTGTTTCAATGAGTTATAAGGACTATGGGTAGAGAATCCAGTCCAGGCAGGGAAAATCAGGGGAGATGGCATGGAGGAGGTGACACAGTCTGGGCCCACATCTCCCACATATTTGCCCAGATCTTTTTCTGAGGAGTACTTTTTCATTCAGGCTCAAGGTATTTTTTTGGTTATATCATGGAAAAGCCATTTGAGTCCACATTCTTCTTATTCCCCCATCTCCTTTCCCCCCACTTTGTGCTCTACCTCCCCTATCATCAAGCTTTGGTCGTGACAGGTTAAGGTCTTGATTGAGCTCAGAGTTCTAAGGCAAGTAAGCATGAGAAGCCCATTCTGGAAAGGTAAAATGGTGCTTTTAGAAGGGGTCTGGAATATTGCCTCCTCAGTCCGGTCTTTCCTGGCCCCAGGCTGTGTTTCTATGGCCCAGTGTTAAAATGCTCAGACTTAACAAGGGACAGTAGTCAGTGGTCTGTGGATTTGAGAGATTCTAGGAAGCATTGTGACAGATACTCCAAGAGATTGGGTCAAGCCACTGAGTATCTTGTGCCCTGGGGATCTGAATTTTGAGTTTCATATTGAGAGTTGTGAACTGAGTAGAGGTGAACTAGGGCTGGGAGGCTGACAGACCAAAGGAGAGTGTGCTCAACCCAGCACGAAGATGTCCAAGAGCTGCTTCGTCACAGGGCAGTGGGATCCAGGATAGTTACAGGCTGAATCCCACACTCTTTTAGTTCAGTGCCTTAGTGTTGGGTGGGAGGCAGGTGGGATTAGGTCAGGAGTAAGGACCCCAGAGAATTTCCTCTCATAAAATGCCAGGACTTGAGCAAGGCACGGCCCTTTCATCTGTGCAAGCAGAAGCAGAGTATGTGTAGCAGTGGCTGGCGCACTGGAGGTCCTGCTGGATGTGGCTCCTGACAGAAGCAGGAGAAGGCTGGCATTGCCATCTGGACGGAGACAGCTGTTTTGTTGATTCACAGGTGCTGTAGAGCCCATGAGGAGACTGCTTGATTGGAAGTAGGCATATTATCTTCCAGGAGAACTTAGATATTGCCAATTCCTCTGCTTTGTAAAAGCGGCTTTGTCTCAGACCGTTGGCTAAGGAGTGAGTCCCTGGCAGAGGCTCAGTTTCCTTCCAAGGCACTTCCCAGGTCATTTCCAAATTTCCCCATCCTGTGTTTGGCATCTTCTCTTTTCAGCCTTCTTTAGGCAAGAAGCCTGAATCTCCCATCTTCTCCTCCAGAAGAGGCTGCCTTTTATGGGGCTGGTCTTCTGTCTGGTCCCAGGCAGAGGACTCCAAAGCCCCAGGCCAGGGGCTCTGCTGAAAGTCTTGGAGGAGACTCTGGAGCCTCTGAAACAGGAAGTCTTCCTGAAATCAGTGGGACTAGGTGACTGGGACAGAACAGTTGTACTGGGCAACTGCAACAGAACATTCAAGTTGTAAGGACCCTTAGAGAACAGCTAGTTCCAACAGCCCAGCAGCCCAGCAGCCCTCTTGTTACGTGCAGGGAAAAGCAGAGGCCCTGAGCGGGGCAGGGACTTGCTCAAGATCTCACCACCCTGGCAACCAGGACCTGGGCTCCAGTCGACCGAATCCTTCTCTACTCCTGCATTTCCTAAAGGGCTCTTGTGTAAACCTGCCTGCTCACACGGCAGCCAGAGCCCAGTGCAGAACCAGGCAGGACACATGCCGGATTCCCCCACTACTTGGGCAGAACTAGATGCCCCCTGTGCAGAGGTGGCTGGACTCCACAGTCTGGTGGCAACTGGGAGCTCAGTTCCCAGAGGCGGCCGAAGTTACACTGCATCTCTTAGGCCTTCTGGGATCCAACAGGTAATATCAAAAC
This sequence comes from Neomonachus schauinslandi, assembly GCF_002201575.2. Taxonomy (NCBI): domain Eukaryota; kingdom Metazoa; phylum Chordata; class Mammalia; order Carnivora; family Phocidae; genus Neomonachus; species Neomonachus schauinslandi. Next base: position 47,615,786 of record NC_058413.1, read on the forward strand.
AACAGCTTACTTTTCTTGAATTCCTTTGATCCCAAAGTAAGGAGTGACTTTAAAAGATTTACTCTGCTCCTGTGTTTTTAGGTTTCTGTATAAGTCTTTGCACTCAGATTCACTCATTTTATGGAGGGTACAGCTTCTGTTTTTGCTTTTAAAAGTCTTTTTCAAAGATTGACTTATCCCACACACATTAATAGATTGCCCACTGTGAATGAAATAATAAAGTTAGTAGACCTTATGGGGCTCATGACCGTACGAATATGAGTGACAGTGATAAAGTGCTATGAATACCACGATAAAGCCATCTTCAAACTGCTGTGGGATTGCAGAGCAGACAGATTCTGATAAGAGATCAAGAAATATTTCACAGGGGAGGTGATCACTGAGTTGGGCCTTGTAAGATTTTGCTTGTTGGGGAGGAGGAGGTCCTCCGATAAAGGTAACAGCATGAGCCGTGGGGAGGGAGTGGTGGGAGAGTCAGGGCGCAGTTAAATTATAAAACATAAGATGACTTTTTAAAGGAAAAATGTATTTTTCATAAGCACAGTGACCTGCACAATGGAGGCAAGAGAAAAATGTTACTGTCCCTGAATGGAGCTGACCTGAGAGATCCTTCTCATTTGTGGGGGTTGGGCCATTCCTGCACCCTGCTCGGTTTGGCAGTGACACTGGCGGACGAGTGCCTGTAGTGGGTAATGGGAGAGCCCACAAAACCCTGGAGCGCATCCCTAGAAGAGTGACCTTATGAGGAAATTTCTGGGAAATAAACCACAGGGAGACTTTACAGGAATTTTTGGTCGAGCCCACAGGCAAGGCACATGAGGAGAGGAGATGTAATTATAGTTTGTAAGTCTATGAAAAGAAACAATGAGTGGCACGAGATAGCTGTTCTAAGTTTCTTCTTCCTGCAGGACAAGACAAAATGGGTTCTTTGCACTCATTCAGCAGAAACTTCTGAGTGCCAGCTGGGAGCTGGACCCTATCCTAGATGCAGGGAGTATGGTGGCAAAACAGTCAAAGTTCCTGCTCCCAAGGGAACTTTTTCCCATCAGGGAAAATTGGCCTTAAGAAAAGGGAAATGTATTTTGGTTGGAGATTATGGTGAGTGCTATGAAGGATAAATCCTCATTTCGATTGGAGGATCATGGAAGACTTCTCTGAGGAAGTGAGAGGCAAGTTGAGGCAAGGTAAGAGCCAATTAGGCAGACTAGGGGCGGGGGTGTCCCAGGCCAAGGGGAATAGCTTGGGAAAAATCTGGCCCTTTGGGGGGAATTAAAAGAAGGCCTGTGTAGCTAGCACACACAGGTGGAGGGCAGGAAGTGTGCTGAGAGGAGGCTGGAAAAGGATCAAGCAGGGCCTTCTAGGTCCTGGTAAGAATTCAGATTTTATCTCAAGTGCAGTGGGAAGCCATTGAAGTGCATCAAGCAGGAAATGACAGGATCGGATGTCCATCAGACAGCTGCATGGAGAATGGAGCTGGGGGGATAAGAGTGGAAGCTGGGGCAATCCAGGAGGATTTTCAGTAATCAAGGGAAGGGACTGAGGTGGCAGTGGAGGGCGGAAAAATGGATAGACACATTTTGGAAATAGAATTATTTGGAATTGGCAAATGGATTGGATATGGGGAGAGAGAGGCAGGAAGACGCAAGGGTGTCTCCCAGATTTCTGGCACAAGATTGTATGCGTGCCTTTCAACAGATCCTAGACCCCATAAAGCCCTGTCATTTGGGAAAGGTCAAGTAGGGTTGATCTGAATCCAGCCTTGCATAGGCAGCGGAGGTATGCAGCTGTCCTCTTGCCCTGCCTAGTTCAAAGAGCTTATACCTGCAGCAGCACCCAAGCAGGGGTTCCGGTTCTTCTATCATGGGGCCCTTACTGTCTCCCTTCCCCCTGAGGACAAGGCTCTAAAGAATCTCTGTGAACTCCAGGGTGCCACTAGGGGGAGCATGGCCTGCATTTTGTGCCCAGTCTGGAGGGCTTTTTGAAGTCTGGATTACTTTAGAGACTAGACTTGTAGCCGCTTCAGTACTCAGCCCCGGCCCCGGCCCCTGGCCCCTCATAGTGCTTTGAAGAATGCCTGCCATATGGGAGGTGCTCAGTAAATGTTAGTTGGTGCTAATATTGTAACTGTGAGTATTCTCTTGTGGAAGTGAATGGGCATCATCTCTTCTTTTTCAGTATGGCTACTGGGAAGTGGAATGTGCATTTTCAGAGTGAGGAGGAGAACAGAGGGATGCCTGTGGGGAATGGGAAGAGGGAGAAGTTTTGGGACCTGATGGTGTTGCACTTGCCATTTCATCCTGTCTTCCTTTGCAGACGTGGGACACTAGGGCCTTTGAGGGATTCCTGAGGTGGTGTTTGGCTCAGGTTGGGCATCTGTAGTGGGAGATTGGTCCCTGCCCCCTTTGAAGCTCTGATGGCTTCACTACAGCAATAGGGCCCACCACCACTTAGGGTTTATACCGTCCCGTTATTTCCTGTTGCATTTTCTTGACACTTTTCCTACTTTGGCTCCTGACATGTAGTTACCTTTTTTTTTTTTTAATATTTACCTTTTAAGCTTAAGTCAATTAAAATCTTGTTTTGAGAATTTTGTGATATATCAGAGGTTAATAAAAACACAAGGATTCTGCAAGGAATCGCTGCATTAAAGATTCCATCAGGACCTCTCTGGCACTGTTTTAGGAAGCAGCGTTGAAAAATGTCTTCCTTGAGCCCCAGTGTCCTCCTCTGGGAGAGATACCAACTGCCCTGGCTTTTTGTTTGTTTGTACATGGTAAAAAACAGCTGAGATGAATGAAGTTCTTAGCTCAGTGCCCAATTTAAGGAGAATGCTTTCCCACACATCATCTCTTTTTATGCCCATCCCAGCCTGTCAGTTGCCCATGGGGTAGGTTTCATAGGTGGAAACTGGGAGGTTAGTTAGTGGTAGAGCCAGACACTTCCAGGGTCTTCTGACCCCTGCTCCACGGGTGCTTCTACAGCTACTCTGCTTAATACACACAGGAGAGCTGAAAGGCTGTATCTAGGTCTGTTATTTTCTGCTTCTGTGAGCTGGGGCAAGTCATTTGACCTCTCTTTGAGATTTTCTTTAATCTGTTAAATTAGTATGATAATACCAGTCCTAACTTTTAGGTCAGTTGTGTTGAACAGATGAGCCAAGATTTATGAGGGTACTTGGGAAAAGTGTAAGGTAATTTATAGCTTTGGGGCAGGACTTTTTGCTCTAATCTGTGCACCATTACCTTCCACGTCTCATAGATGCTATCATAGAGTCTTCAGGCCAACTGGATGGTAGTCAGGTCTCACACACGATGACTGAAAGATTTCTCTACCTTCCCCTGGGAACTCAGTTTGTATCTCAATACCGGCTATCAAAAAAGTTGTTAGTGTGGTGCCCGGGTGGCTCAGTCGTTAAGCGTCTGCCTTCAGCTCAGGTCATGATCCCGGGGTCCAGGGATTGAGCCCCGCATCGGGCTCCCTGCTCAGTGGGGAGCCTGCTTCTCCCTCTCCCACTTCCCTGCATATGTTCCCTCTCTCGCTGTGTCTCTCTGTCAAATAAGTAAAATCTTAAAAAAAAAAAGTTGTTAGTTCTTAGGATCAGATGGTAGTGTACTTTAGTGGAAAGTGCCCTGGACTGGAAGACAGTGGCCTAATCTCCTAGTTCTTCAACTGCCTAACTCATGAGCTGTGTAACTGTGGACTAAACACTGGGTCTCTCTGAGCCTTGGTTTTCCAGTCTATAAAATGGTAATAATATTGTCCAGTGTATTTCAAATGGTTTGAGGATCAGACAGAATAGTGCATATAAAAGAAGGTCACAAAGCAGAAATGTACATGGGGGGTTGAATTGAGAGGGCCTGCCGTGTCCCAGGCACCGTGCTAGCTCTTGGACAGGAGTGACAGTATTCCTGGCTGTCACAGCAGCTCACAGACAGCTGGGGCTTTAGCTGCAGGCCCTGAGCAGGGCAGAGCGATGAGGCTGTGTTTGTGTCATGTCTGTTGCTTGGGCTGTGACTCTGGACTTGCCCAGGACTCTTCCTGGTCCTGACCTAGTGTCTTTCCTCTCCATTGCAGGAAGATGAGAGTCTGCTTGGGCACCAGCAATAGTACCATGAGTCCCTGCACTGGTTAAAGCGATCACCACAACCTGGGCAGGCAGCAAGGTAAGCAGAGAGGCCAGTCCAGGCGAGCTCCTGGGATGTGAATGCATTTCCGCCTCAAGTGCTGCCCGGAAAATCCCAAGTGCACAAACAAGTCAAGGCAATGCATCTGGGTCCTCCTACCCGCACTCTGGGACCCAGAGGAAAGGCTTGCTTCCCCTCCCAAGTGCTCCAGCTAGCTCCCTCCCCTCTGGCCAGGATTCCTCCAAATTAAAAAAAAATGAGACACTGGAGGGGAGGAAAACAAGTCCACTCACTGTCTTTCCCTTCTCCCATCTGAGCTGTTGAAGCAAGTTCCCAGGAGCTGCCCAGAGTCCTTGTTTGACTGGAAGGGAGGTAGGAGGAGTGGAATGTGTGCAGAACCCGAGCTGATCAAAAGACAGTGCTGTTTTGTGGAAGCCTCCCAGAACTGAGAGCGGGAGAGAAGGGGGGTGGAGGGGGAGAGGAGAGAGGAGACAGAGAGAGAGAGAGAGAGAGAGAGCGCGAGTGAGAGAGAGCGAGCAAGCGCGAGCACAGGAGCATGCTGGCTGGCGAGAACAGGGTCTCCATGACAACTGGCCTGGCCAGCTAGAAGTGCTCTGCTCATTTGGCTGGAAGGAACTCCACGAAAGGTCAGAGGAAGGAGCTGTGGGAAGCTCGCAGCAGGTATCGGAGCTTAAGCGAGTGGATTTTGGGGCCCTGGGCTCCCTTACAGACTGTGGTGTGAGCCAAACTCTGCCGAGAATGGAGTGGGCAGGAAAGCACCGGGACTTTCAGGTAAGGTCAGCTCTGGCTTGGATTGTTTTTTCTCCTTTCCTGGCCATAGTCTTGGGCTGTTTTCTGGGAGGCAGGCAAATGTCTGTACTCTCTGCTCGGGGTTTGGGGCTCAGGAATGATGTCATGCTTCAACAGTTGGATTCTATTAGCTTAAGGAGGAGGGAAACAGCCAATTTTCTTGACTTTGCAAATCTAGCTGATCTCACTCTTGCTGAACCTGAGGTGTTTAGACTTTCTGTAGAAATCATCATCTTTTATTTAGCACAAAGGCTTAGGATATTTTACAGAAAGAGTGTTTTATATAGAAAAAGCAAGTTATCATCACTCCAGTATTGTGTTTGAGGTTCCTACACGGAAACTCCAGTGTCTTTTGAGTGGCTTGGTTTGTTCTAGTGAACACTGTCGGTTTTGTCTCTTGGTGCTGCTATGTCTGACCTGTAATGAAAAAAAAAAAAAGCCAGTTAACTCAGCTAGGGGCCTGTGGTGAGTTCCCAGTCTCTGGAGCAGTTCTTAGGACAGAGGGACCGTCTTAGGGATATCTGAGCTGGGAATCACACTCTCAGTCTCTCTCCCAGGTAACTTGGAAAGAAGCATGTTGTTCTCCTGCGTTAATAAAGCCCATCACAGGCTTTCCTAAAAAGTATATGGGGTGGAGGCTGGCAGGTGTGTGTGTATTTTGGGTTGGGGGGCCTGTGAAGAGGTTTCCTATACAGGTATCTCCGAGTGAGCTCTCAGTGGTGGCCGCTAAGAGCTAGCTTGCTCGTGGAGACACGAGGTATTGTGGTTGTGCCAGATGGATACTTTGGGTTAATATTTTAACCCAGTCTCAGGGCATGCACTGTCCATGCTGTGCACTCCTCTTCTGTTTGTCGTATGCTTTGGTAAAACTTGTTCTGACCTAAAGGACTGGTGTGTGGTGAGCTTAGTGTGGCCTAGCAGAAGAAACCCTTCCAGAAAGGCACTTTATAGGTGATGGGGTAGCTAGGTTGTTAGTAATCTGATTTGGAGGATTCATGCAGCAGACACTCCCTGCAGTAGGGACCCATCAGGAGATGTGCTTCCGCTTCAGGCATGTTGTATCTCAAACTTACTCCTGGGCCTCAGGGAACATTGTGGATGCCTTTGGTTTCTCTGTGGGATGAGGGAACAGCTGCTGTCCTGGCTCTTTGGTTTTTCTTCTTGAACTTTCTGAACAGAATGTCTTTTGTATTCTGGCAGACAATGAGGGGGCCTTCTGATTAACTTCGGGTCAGCTTGCCAATAAAAGCACTGACCATGTCCCCAGTTTGGGCTCCCTGAATGTGTACATGTATGCATCAGTATTGTGGCCTAAGGGTCCACAAGGGTGAACTCCGTGGCCCTGCACCTCAGATGGGCCACTGTTAAAGTGATGCCTCCTTTTAGTACACTCCAATGATCCTCTGCTTGGTAGAAACCTCTGTTTTGTTGGGGGGATATGGCATTGCACTATTGGTTGGGATTAAATTTGGGGGGTATGAGGAAGAGGCAGTGCAAATCCAGAATCTCAGTTCTCCTCTGCTCAAGTGGCTGTGGTTGGGGCTCACCTCCCCCCAGCCCCGATATGTGAAGAGGGCTAGCGATGATCATTCTTTTGGTAAATCAGAATGAACACCGGATTTGGGGTTAGTAGACTTGAGTCCATGGTCAGATTCTGCTACTTGCCATCAGGGTGGCTATCGGCAAGACCATTAACCTCTGTGACCTTCAGAGTTATTAGCTGTGAGATGGGAGATAATGATATAACTACTTCAACAGGTCTTTTGGGAAGAACAAAAATGAGATAATTTTCATGAAAGTAATTCTAAGTAAGTCAAGTCCTATATAATGTAAGATGTTGAAGGATGACCCCACTCTATTCTGTATAGTCATTTTGCCCCTCTGTTCTGGTTTCCCAGTTTATAAAGTGCCCTTTTCTTTTGTGCATTTACAAATAAAAATGAGGAAAACCTTTAAAAAGTCCTTTAAGATATTAAAGGAAACAAATAGTGCTTTCTTTGGGTTGGGAAATAGAGTGATGTTCACTGTAGGCTTTGAGCCTCATAAATGATCCTTCAGAGATGAAACTTTCTTTCCCTTAAGTCACCTGACTCATGTGTTTAGTACAGAAGAGAGAGATTCCAGCAGACCCTTTGCTTTTCCAGTGTCCCACAGCTAGCTACCTGGCAGTTATGGTGTCATAAATTTCAGTAGCTGGAAGAGAGGCTTCTGGTTGTCAGGTTTGGTTCCCTCATTCTGCTGGGTTCTGCTGGGGAAACTGTTTTGAGTGGGCAGAGAGGCCTTTCTCCTGTTCTGGGTTTGAAAGGCAGCGTCTAACTGGCAGGAAGAGTTAGCGCTCTGAAAGGCTCCTTGGGGGCTGGGCAGCTTTCAGGAACCTGTGTGACTACAGCTTAGAGGGAAACAAGAAAGAAAGAAAGAAATGAGGAAGTGGGAATTTCAAGGGCAGAGATTCTTGATATGCAGTGGGACTGTGCCAAGGAACAGAATAGCAGGGGTGGGGAGACTCCAGGCAAGGACACCCGGATCTGATCTCAGGGAGTGTGTACGGCTCATGGCATGCTTGGTGGGAACACAGGGAGGGACCTGGCACCCCACCTGCAGTCCCAGCTTCTGTCGTAGGACAGGGAAGCTGCCTACCATGCCCTGGGCTCTGGGAGGAAAGCCCTGGGAAGACCCTAAAGAGGCAGATTTGTTGTTGAACAACAGAGCCACCTTCCCAGGCGAATCACAGCCCAGCAAGCCTCTAAGGCCTGATGGCAACTTTGTCCATAGCTTAGGTTGGGGCTGCAGCTGTTCCCCACTCCTCCTCAGTCCAGCTTCCCAGAGCTGAGTCACACGTTGGATGGATCCCTCTGTGTTCTTTAAGGATTAAAAAGTAACATTCCTGTTCTCACTCCCTCTCTCCCCCTTCCTCTACACCCCTTCCTGCACACTCTCCCACTGGGCTCCCTCTCTCTAAAATTAGAATAATCAGTTATCCAAGGAAGTTGAAACTTTGAAATGCCTTGGAGGACAGGCTTAGGGCATCCTGAATTCCGCTGTCTCTGCCCTGTCCCTGGAATGGAGGGCTTGGGTATAAAGTTTGCAGGGGCGCCCCAGACTCCAGGTATCATGGCCATACTGCTGGCCCGGGAGTAAGAGAGGCTGTGCTCCATTTCCTACCTAATCTGATTCTAAGAACTACTTTGGGAGGCACCACTGGGCACCTGAGGGTGGTGGGAGGGTCTGAGTCAGGGACTGCCAGAGCACCTCTCTGCAGGCAGGCGGCTGTGGGGAGAGACTGAAGAGCATGTCTTCCTGTTGTTTCTCTTGTCTCCTATGTGTCACTGTCCTGGAGTCTCCTGATTTCTAGTGTTGGGCCCAAGAGAGTTTGCTGAGGCAGCCAAGCAAAGGGAATGCGTATCTGAGCCTGGAGGAGTACAGGCATCAGCCCTGCAGAGTGTTGGCTTGGCCTCCCTTCTGGTCCTCTACGTTAGCTTGGGAGAAGAGGGTGTTTAGGGTGGACAGGGGGAGGGGAAGGGGAAATCTGCCGGCAGATAATTGAGTTCTTTGAGTTAGAAGAACCATGGAAAGTGGAGAAGGGGCCAGGAGGGCATGAAAGAGGAAAAAAAAATTACCGTCTGGCATAGTCTGCAGAGATTTCTCTATAAAGCCTGAGGGAGAACTTGCATTAGTGAGCGCCTTCTCCTGGGGGTGGGGAGGGAGAGTCTGAGCATCTATTTTTTGCTGGGGAGGAGGCACTGTGTGCATCTATCTCAGTAGGTGGGTGTGGTGAAATACTGGGTGCATCTGTCTTAGGGAACATGCCACGGAGTATTGCCTGATAGAAAACCCCCCTGTAAGACCTAGAAAACTCTCCTATGTGTATGTGTGTTGAGGGGAGAGGAGGATGTTAAATGAGCCTAGACTACCTTATTGTAGGATTTCTCCAAAGATCCCTTCTCTTATTATTTTTGGCTCTAATATACTGTCAAAATTATCAGTATTCTTCTCATCTAAAAACTGCCTGTGTGTTAGATTGTACTGTCTCTATAAAGGGTGAATTATATGCAATTAGAGTATGATACCTTCTTAACCAAAGCTGACCTGTTTCTAAGGGTTTGTCATGAAACTGCCCATTTCTCAAAGATGCAGACTCTTCTTGTGCGTGACTTGTCACTGAAGGGCTTTGTAGGTGAGCTGGAGGTTGACTAATAGGAAGCAGCACATCAAATGAAGGACTGTTTGATCCTTGGGAAAATGAGATGAACAGGGGGTTATGGGAGTCTAGGAGGAAACAGGAGAGAAGCTCTGGGCAAGGGGACTGGGGCAGGGGAGGAAGGTAGTTCTGAGGAACAGCATGGGAGATAGAAGGCAGTAGCTGGGTTGCTCTAGGAGGCCTTCACAATTTAGCAGAAGGTTGGCCTGCCCCCAGGGGACCCAAGGGGACCGTGTTGTGTAGGTCCTAATAACCAGGGAGGCTGGCATTGTGGTTGACACCCTGTTCATTTGCTCCTGGGCTTGGAGGCATCTCTGGCGCCAATGTGCCCTCTTGGTCTGTCCACCCATTTTGTCAGTGAATATGGAGGGTCTGGGCCAAGAGCTGGGGAGGGTCTAAATAGTATCAAGTGTGAACCTGATGTTGTCACTAGGTATTGTATCGTAGTTATTTCCTCCCCAAAGTGAGCCTGTCTCTGTGATTAAGAGAGAAGAAACATAGGCCTGCTGAAGTTAGGGTTTTACAGGTAGGGTTAATGACCATCTCATGCTTCAGGCTGGGAAGAAGGCGGAACGTCCAATTTTTAGACTCTGATATAAAGCACTGTTTGAATGATGGAAGAGAGCCAACTAAAAACGACTAGAGATAGGAGGGAGAGGGTTCTAGGTCTCTGTCGAAGCTTCTCTGAGAGTGTCAACAGATCAGGTGTGGGGGATAGGAAAAAAGAAAGAGGAAAATTGGAAAGAAAACTATATAGTCAGCTAGTTTTCAGAACTCTTCAGCCTTGTTCGAGGAAGTGAATTTTGGTGTGCTCACTTGTATCTTGGAACACAGGCTCCCTTATGCAGTTCTGACAACCGAGTTTTATAGATTGCTTTTAAATGAATCAACCTGTGTTTGTTCAGCTATCAGTGACTCTTGATCCTCAGTGCGTGTGTGGTGGAACGAACCATTTGCACTTACCGTGAGCATCTCAATGCCATGAGGTGCAGTGGTGAAGAGCTGGCGCTTGTGGGTCTCACACGCCTAGGTTTAGAATCTGGCATTACAGTTACTAGCTGTGTGACCTTGGGCAAGTTGTTTAATCTCCCTGAGCCTCTGTTTTCTGTGAGGTATCTGTAAAATGGATATAATAACAGTACTTAGCTTGTGAGAGTTGTGCTGAGGATTGAATGAAATGATACATGGAAAGCTCTCAGCCCAGCCTGGCACCTAGCAAATGTGCAATGCTTTCCCTTATTATCATCATCAACTTAAAGCAGCATTTTGAAGAGTAAGGCTGGCATCTCTTAATCAGGTTGGGATTACAACACAGGAAAGTCAAATCGGATTCTATTTATTTAAGATTTTATTTATTTATTTGAGAGAGAGAGAGAGCATTAGTTGGGGGGGGCGGCAGGGAGAGGGAGAAGCAGACTCCTCGCTGAGCAGGGAGCCCTATGCGGGGCTCGATCCCAGGAGCCTGGGATCATGACCTGAGCTGAAGGCAGACACTTAACCAACTGAGCCACCCAGGTGCCCCCCCCGTTAAATTAATTTTTAAAAATCAATGGAAAAAGGACTTAGTGTCTTAGTGTCTGCATCTGTAAATTGGGAGTAATGTTACTCACCTCAAAGGTTTGTCGCAAGGGTTAAATGAATTTATATAAAGCACTTCGCTTAGTTGCTGGCACAGATATGCTCTTGGTAACTGTCGCTGCGATTGTTGTTCGAGATCTCTCCCTCCTGTGAGTTCCTCTGCCTCCATACAGCAGTATAAAGAGCCCTGGTCATGTAGTCAGCAGATCTGAGTGTTAGTCCTGGCTCTATCAGTGACTTGTCCGATGACCTTGGGGAAGTAACCTTGGCTTCTCTAGACTTCGGTTTCCTCTTCTAGAAAGTGGAAGGTTTAGATTGAGTGTTTTCATTGACATTCTGACTTGATTCTTAAGTGCATGTATCTTATCTTTCCAACAGATTCCCCGAAGTTCTATAAAATTAAGTATAATATTTTATACATTTTATTTCCCCAAAGTGGCCAACATATATAGTTTATGCTTAAACAACATTTCAGTAGCTTTTTTAAAAAATCCCATCAGCTGGACTCTAGGAAGCGTTTGACTTGGTTCTTGTAACTTGGAGCTTGGGATCTTGTTCTCAGATGCACGGGGCTTGGTTGTAACAGCTTGCAAAGAGTCTCCAGCCTTTGGCCAGTCAGAAAGTCTACCAGGTTAGTAAGAAAGGAGGTGGGTTTCACTTGGTGCCGATGGGAAAATTTTGGTCGACAGATGTTGAGGGTACTTATTTGCCATGCTATATAGACTCAGATCAGCCCTGTGAATAAATACTGCCGTCACTGTTTCCTTCTCTCTGTGGAGAAAAATGGCAGTGTTTCCTGGCTGACCCTCTCTCTCCCTTAGAGTTTGAAGTGAGTCAGTGGTGCTCAACGACAAATTCGTGTGTTAGGAGAAGAGCCGTCTAACGAAAGAGTGATGCTTAGAGCCTGGGCTCTGGGGTCAGACAGTTGGGGTTCATATTCTGGTTCTGCTGCTTACTCCCTTTGAGATCTTGGGTAAATTGTGTAGCCTGTCCATGCCCCAGTTCCTTTGCTGTGACACTGAGTACTATTCCATAGTGTTGTGGTAAGGCCTAAGTATCACGTGCTTAGGATAGTACCTCATATCTGGTGTTGAATGAAATATGAGCAATGCCTGTTATATTTCTTATTCCCTTGTAAGCCAAGCAGAGTGTGTTTCCAAGTGGCTGGTCTGTCTGGTTTGTTCTTCTGAGAAATGGGGGCAATACCCCCTTCCTTCCTGTCTTGGGCAGACATCGAGTATCAGCAGAGCAGTAATAAGTGTCCTGCAAACAGTACATAGATCGTAGCTCCTGTACTTTGCTTTTGCAAAGACATGTATAAACCAGAAAGGGAATCTGAGCTAAAAGAGCATGTAGGTTGAAAGGACCCTCTCTGATGAGTAACATACATTATATGGCACTGGAGTTAGGGACATGGCAGAACCCTGGGTAAAAGAACAAGATGGGAAGTGGGCTGAGGGAGAGTGTAAACTCAGAGATGGAGCTAGGTAATGAAGAGTGGTATTTCTGGGCAAGTGATAGTGGCTACAACGGTAAGCCCTATGGAGAAGCTCCTGGCACATTATCTTCCCAAGAGGGACATTGACTTCCCAGCCCCAGGTGAGACTTGCCCCCACAGTGATCACTCAGATCAATCTCAGAGGAGTGGTGGATTGAGATGAGGTGGTTCTAATCTGTTCCTAACTAGAATGAGTAGCATGAGTAGCTGGTGTATCTTATCTACAAGTGTAATTATAAAGAGATTTCCTTTTCCAATTGCAAGAAACAGGAACTTTTGCTGCCAAACTTAGCAGCATGTTTTAAGTCCCTCAAATCTCCTCTGAGTGCTACCAAAGCTCTGAGCTTTGTTGTTATCTCTTGTTGAAATATATCCTGGAAAGGTCATATCAACAGTGCCAATTTATGGGCCTACTGAACCCAGGCAGGCCTAGGGCAGAATGGGGAGTTCCTGGGAGTAGGTTCTTCACAGATTTTCCCTTTGAGTCAGGCTGTTTATAATTTAAGGTTCCTTTTGCTTCAGAAGACCATGCTCTGCAGATTAGGCTCAAACATTTTATTTCTTCTGCAGTTTTACTTCTGTAGGAGGGAGCTCTGACTCTACAGTAGCTCCCTGTACTGTGGGGAGATGCTCAGCCTTGATGGTCCTTATGGCTGCCAAAACCATGCCCGGCACTCCTTATTGTAGGTCGGTTTTCTTGGCACAAAGTTGTAACAGAATCCTTCACCCCATTTAGTTGATTAGCAGTTTTTGACCTACTGTGTGTTCTGAAGGAGCGACTAAAAGAGGCAAAGACCACATGGTATAGAAGCCGCACTTACGTATTTACACTCATTCGTAAAGATCTGAGGAAAAAGGGGCACCTGGGTGGCTCAGATGGTTAAGCGTCTGCCTTCGGCTCAGGTCATGATCCCAGGGTCCTGGGATCGAGTCCCGCATCAGGCTCCCTGCTCCTTGGGAGCCTGCTTCTCCCTCTGCCTCTCTCTCTCTCTCTCTCTCTGTCTCTCATGAATAAATAAATAAAATCTTTAAAAAAAAAAAAAAAAGATCTGAGGAAAAGAAGATCAGACCCGTGTGGGCATGTACAGTACTCTGTCACTTGGCAAATAGGGAAAGGAAACTAAAGAACCTAACCGACCCCAGCAACTGTAAAGAAGTGTGGTGCTTGAGTATGTGAGAAAATACCTGGGACAGCTGAGGTGAACTTGGCAATGGCAGTGACCTTGGTTGGCAGTCTGTGACTTGACTAACTCAGCCGCTGTGTTTAGAGAATTGAGGCTTTGGAATCTAGGAAGGAAAGAGAGCACTGAAATTTTTTATTTTCTTTGCCTCCCTCTAACCCCCTGATTCACTCACCCGTCTGGGTTCAGATGCCCACGGAAAGACTGCCAGCTAAATTGCTGTTTTTGAAGTGGTGTGGGTAGCACTGTCCTTTCCGGGTCTCCGTGTCTCTGGGTTGGAGCCCTCACTGCTGCCCAGGAGTGAGTTACTGCTCATTTGTGCCGGGAGAGCTGGCTGGGAGGAGTCTGGTGGTAAGAAGGGCAGCAGGTTGAACTCTGAGGAAATGCCCGAAGGGAAGTGGCAGGGATCAGGTTAAAAAGAAAACAGTGAGGAACAACTGGGGATGTTTGTCTTATTTAAATCTCATCAAATAGAAATAGAAAAGCTTTTTAAAAAAGATTTTATTTATTTGAGCGAGAGAGCAAGTGAGTGAAAGAGAGAGAGAGAGCGCACAAGCAGGGAGAGGGCAGAGGCAGAGGGAGAAGCAGGCTGATGCAGGGCTCAATCCCAGGACCCCGGGATCATGACCTGAGCCAAAGGCAGACGCTTAACCAACTGAGCCACCCAGGCGACCCCCAGGTGGGTTTCAAAAGCAGTGCTATCCAGGCTTCTTTTTGCCTGAAGAATACCCAAGGTCAGATGTCTACATAGCTTGCTCAAATAAGTTGAGCCCTGGGAAACTGTAGAAACTAAAGGAGGATACCATAGAGTTATGTGTATTTACCACAATAAGAAAAAGTCAGCAGGGTTGGGGGTGGGAGCAAGCCATGGAGACTGTAACATCTGTGACATCATCCCAGCCCCTGAGAGCAGTTAATGTTTTGTCACCAGGGGAGTTGGATGACTGTTTGTGTACCCCAAGAGTTTATTTCTCCTCAGCCTTAAAAATTTAAGTAATTAATCGAAGTATAGTTAACATAGAGTATTATATTAGTTTCAGGTATACAACATAGTGATTCGACAACTCTGTACATTGCTCAGTGCTCCCCATGACGTTAGTCACCATCTGTTACCATACAACATTATTATAAATTAGTGATTATATTCCCTATGCTGTACTTTTTATCTCTGTGATGTATATATTTTGTAACTGGAAATTTGTGCCTCTTAATTCCCTTTATGTATTTCACCCATACTCCCACTTGACCGCCCTCTGGCAACCATCAGTTTGTTCTCTGTATTTAAGACTTTGTTTCTTGTTGTTGTTGTATGTTTGTTTGTGTTTTGTTTTGAATATTCCACGTATAAGTGAAATCGTATGTTATTTGTCTTTCTCTGACTTATTTCACATAGCATAATATCCTCTAGGTCTATTCAAGCTGTCCCAGATGCCAAGGTCTCATTCTTCTTTATGGCTGAGTAATATTCCAGGGTGTGTGTGTGTGTGTGTGTGTGTGCGCACGTGTGTGTGTATACCATGTCTTTATTGTCTTTATCCGTTCATCTATTTTTTTAATTTTTATTTATTTTTTTAAAAAGATTTTATTTATTTATTTGAGAGAGAGAAAGAGAGCACGAGTGGTAGGTGGGGAGAGGGAGAAGCAGACTCTCCACTGAGCAGGGAGCCTGACGTGGGGCTCCATCCCAGGATCCTGGGATCATGACCTGAGCTGAAGGCAGATGCTTAATCGACTGAGCCACCCAGGTGCCCCTATCCATTCATCTGTTGATGGACACTTTCATATCTTGGCTGTTGTAAATCAGTACAAGCACTGTGGAAAACAGTATGGAGGTTCCTCAAAAAATTAAAAATAGAAATACCATATGATCCAGTAATTCCGCTACTGGGCATTTACCCAAAGGATACAAAAACAATAATTTGAAAAGATATTCACACCCCTGTGGTTTATAGTGGCGTTATTTACAATAGCCTTTCTCTTTTTACTTTACATTCTTTCCTTCAGATCCCACCTTTTGCTACCACGTAGAGAAGCAGGGTGTGGGGGTGTGTGTGAAACTCTGCATCTCTTTTTAGAAACGTTTTATTCATTCATTCATTCATTCATTCATTCAATACATAATCATTGAGTACTCATTCTGGTCTAGGCACTGTTCTATATACTGGGGATGTGGAGATAACTAAGACAGCAAAGTCCGTGTGTCATGGAACTTAAAGTATTTGGGGGTAGCAGTCAGTAAACAAGTAAACAAATCAATAAATGAGAAAAAGATAGTGATAGGAGCTATGAAAGAAGTCGTGGTGATATAAAAGAGGGAGAGTAATAGGAACTTGAAAGCTATTAAAAGAAAAGTTAGAGAAAGTGTTTCTGAGAATGTGACATTTGACATTTGAGCTGCAAGTTCAAGCACAAGAAGCAGCTGTGAATGTGCACGTTTGGGGAACGTACATTTCTGGAGGAGGGAACAGTAGGGGCAAAGCCCCTGAGGTAGGAAAGAGCTTGGCATGTTGAAAGAACATGAAGAAGTCATCATTGTTAGAATATAAGGAGCCACTGGTTATAAGGATGTAAGATGTTGGTGGAGGCTAGGCCAGGTACAGCCGTTTGGCCACGGGAAGGAGTCTGGAGAACCAACGTGGGGGGCATACATTCTAGGCCTGTGGCACACCTAGGGATAAGATGTCAAGAGAATGCTCTTGGCTGAGGTAGGAGCAGAGGGATGTCAAATGTGAGAGGGATGATTGGCTAAGAGGAACACTGAATTTGATCGAGAAGAATCAAGAAAAAGAATATGGGGAAATAGAGGGGATCTGGAGTGGGGATAGGCATAGCTAATTAGCTAAAAGAAGTGGAATAAGTCTGATTCAATTCTGCATAATTCTTGGGATCAAGCAATATATGTTTTAAAAATTGCTGTAGATTTTAGGTTTGTGGTGTATCAATAGAGAATGCTTTCTGTATTCCTGGCATTGTATGAGACCAGGCATTTCCACTTGCATCATTTGAGTAAATTCTCACAATAACCTTTGAGTGAATTTGTTGATGCTCTGATGTCTGCAGATGAGGAACTCAGAGTGGCTAACTTGCTTAAAATCCACATCTAAGTCTGTATGATTCCAAAGCATGTGCCCCTTTTATGCCTCCACTCTGATTGGTACACCAAATGTACCTCCTCTTAGTTACCTAAAAGATTCCAGGTGCATTTTCCCCCTGATTTATGTGTTGTTTAGTCATGTTCTTCTATCCATTGGGAACTAGGATAGATTTTGGATGTTTGTGGATTTGAATGAGTTCTTTTCAGCTTTCCTGAAAGGAGTACCTGGTTAAATATGAAGAATGCCAGTCCAAATCAAAATCCAGGGAGGGTGGGGTAGGTGGCAAGACTTGGAAACAGATAATCTGAATCACATCTCTTTGGGTAGGAAGAGTGATGGTCTTTCTTATGAACAATACTCCACAAGTAGTCAGATGTCTTAGATTATGATTCCTTCTGTTTTATAGTAAGAAGATAGAATTTGTTTTTGGAAAATTTAATTTTCAATAAACTAGCATTTGTAAATGAACTATGCTAGTTTACAGGTCTCCTTTAGAGTCTCAAAGTTTATTGGAAATGTTTGAGGAAAGAAATTTATCAGGCCACAACTTTCACTTGCTGGAAATTGAACATTGAGTAGTTTCTATTGGTGGCTACTTCTTTTTTGAGGGATTGATCCTGTTTGGATTCTGTAAATCAAGGGTCAGGATTCTGAAATGAAAATGTGTGGCTGTTTATAAACTCTCATTCCTCGGTGTTCATGAGATCTGTGTTCAGCCTTGTCAGCCAGCTTAGACAGAATAGTTTGTGAAGGGCAGAGCAGGGTAAGATTGAATTTCATTTTAGCATAGATTCTTGACACACAGAGGAATTTTCTTTTGTAATGGGATTCAGCTTTCCTGTCTCCCCTGTCCCTGTCTGTTTTAGTAACTACTTTGCTTCTGAAGGAAAAGATATGTGGTTAGGAAAGATTCCTTTAGACAGTGTTTTTATCTTCAGCATTGATTCACTGAGCAGACGTGAAATCGTCACCTACCATGAGCAGGTCCCTACCATGAGTGGGGACATACAGATGAATTAGAGGTGTGGCTGAGAAGATTGCTTCGGCCAGATCTTAAAGGGCTTGACCCTTCCAGGCACTGGGGAGTCCTTCTTTTGAAAATAGGGAAGGAACACAATTGGATTTGGTTGGTAGAAAAGAAACCTGTGAGACCACGTGGAAGATAAGAATGGGGGGGAGTGGGGAGAAAACTTCTGTTACCAGGTGTAGCTAGTGGGGTAGTATTCCAGTCTCTCACAGTTCATTTAAGGCAGAGTATGAGGGAATTCTGGAGGGTCTGAACTCCAGGTTTCAGGTTTTCAGACTTGAGCGGGCCCCAATTCACCTGAGAGCTAGTTTCCAATTCAGTAGGTCTGAAGTGGGGCCTGAGAATGTGCATTTTTAACAAGTTTCTAAGTGCTGCTGGTGGTTGGGAACCCGCATAAGAGTCTCAGCCACTGAGATTCAAATGAGGGTGTGAGGGTCAGATGTAATCCATATGCCTTCTTTCGGTGACCTAGAATTTCATGTCTATACTTTAGAATCTCTTGGGTGGCTTACCACCATAATGTCAACAAAGCCTGGTAAAGGCTTGCGCCCTCGGTTGCAGTGACTCTTCTCACGATATCCATATCACTTCCGGATGAGGTTTCCAGCTGAGTGCTCGTCTCTAAACAGCTGTTTGACTTCTTGGAAAATGCCCATCCTGGGCACTTGGTTCTATTAGGACAGATGACATTTATGTCAGGATAAGCTCCCACCTGCCCTTTAGCACACCCCCTGGTTGGCAGGACTGTTTCAGGGACTGCAGGCAGGCTGAGCACCGAGTGTTGTTCTGTTGATTAACCAGGTTTACACAGGACATGCCTGGGAGATTATCTCTTTAGCCCAGGAGTTGAATTTCCAGGGCAAAGTCCACAGTTGGCAGCTGATAGGCTGAGAACACCTGGAAGAGAGGATTTCACTTGGCTTTCACTTATCCAGGCCTCAGTGCCTCTTCCCAGAGAGGTCAGGTGTTCTACTTGTCTGCTGCCCAAGCAGGTATCTTTGGGGTGCTTCTGCCAGAGCAGTGTGGCTCCAGGCACTGCCTCCTTGCTATCTAGTTCAGGACCCGTGGCTTCCGGTGATATGCTTGCGTGAATAAACATAAGCTGCCCTCTCTTCCTTGGCGTTCTTACTTCCTGCAACACTATCTGTGCTTGCTTCTCTCCTTGGGGGAGGCTCTCCCGGGGCTCCCCTTTTCTTTGCTTCACTCATTAGTTCAGCGCAGTTGTAGAATTCTGTTTCAGTGTGGGAAGAGATATGAAAGGTTACCTGACCTAGCACTGCCCAACCTTTCTCATAGCCCTGCACACACAGGAAATGATCATTTTGGTAAGCAATTTGGGATAATAGGAGGAGGCTCCTGGTCGTGCTGAGCCCCAGTGCTGCCCTGCGGCTTGAAGGAGTCGCTTTGTCTGCACAGCTGTAACCCATTCTTGGCATTGTGGTTGGGAACTCTGGTCCCGTCCCAAGTGCGTCAGAGTTTAGAGGTGAGAAAACAGAGCACCCAGAGAGGTGGCAGAGCTAGGACAGGGATGCAGGTCATTGCACTTTGGATTCAGGGCCTTTCTGTAAGCATTTCACAAGAACTGTAATGTGTTGCAATTTCAGATTAGTAAGCATCGCATGAAACTGTCTCAGGCTAATTTTTAAGATTTTTTTCTTTTTTAATAACAAAAGTAATATATTTGTTCTATAAACTTTTACACAATAGGAAAATATATGTTGGAATATGAACCTCTCCTATAAACCAGTGCGCCAGGAGTATAATCATTGTTCACAGTTGGGTAACAGTGGATTTTTCCCCCTACAATACATTTATATAAACATTTATTTTATTTTTACAAAAAAAGAGTATAGTCTAATCGAAGCTGGAAAACAAAAAGTATTGGCAAGGATGTGGAAAAATTAGGACCCTCACACACTGTTGGTGGGAATGTAAATGGTACAGCTGTTGGAGAGCCAAATTCAAAAGCTAAAACTTACTGTATGACCCAGCAATTCCACTTCTAGGTAGAAAACCCCCAAAATTGAAAACAGGGACTCAGATACTTATATGCCAATATTCATAGCATTATTCACAGTAGCCAAAAGGTGGAAAGAACCGGAGTGTTCACCCACGGATGAATGAATAAACAAAATGCGGTATATCCACACAATGGACTATTATTCAGCCATAAAAACGGGTGAAGTTCTGATACCTGCTACAATGTGGATGAACCTCAGAAACATTGTGCCAAGTGAAATACACCAGATACAAAAGGACAGGATACTGGCTGATTCTGCTTATATGCAATATCTGTAATTGGCGATTCCCAGAGACAGAAAATAAACTAGAGGTTTCCCAAGAGTCTGGGGAGAGGGGAGAATGGGGAGCCATTGCATAATGATGGTTACAGAGTTTCTGTTAGAGTGATGAAAAAGTGTCAGAAATAGGTTGTGTTGATGACTGCACAACATTGTGAATGTAATTAATGGCACTGAATTGTAAACTCAAAAATGCGTAAAATGGCAGACTTTATATATATTTTGCCATAATCACAAAATGAAAAAAAAAGATTATACTCGCCTGAAAATGTTTTCACTTGGTCATTTACCTCGGCTATTGTTCGTTGTCAGTGCATTACTTTTTCGCAGCAGCGTTGGGTTTCTTCAGGTGGGTGTAGCATACTTTATTTAACCCAGCCCCCACTGATGGACACTCACTTTTCCAGCTTCTCCTGTCCTGAGCAGGGCTGGGCCACAGTAGCCAGCCGTCTACAGCTGTCTTTGCCCGAGCATTGTAGTACTTGTTCTACCTTTGGCAAAATTCCTAGAAGGGAAGATTTGCTGATCAAAGGTATACTCATTTAAAATATTAGTAAACTTTGCCAGACCACTTCCCAGAGAAGTTGCATCAATGTAATTCTCGTCAACAGTATGTAAAGGTTTCTCCTGCACCTTTGCCAACAGGGCTGTTACAAATCTTTGCCAATCTGATAGGTGAAAAGGATTTCTTATTGTTACTTTATTTAGGATTTCTTTCTTTTTTTAAAGATTTTATTAATTCATTTGACAGAGAGCGCACAAGCAGGGGGAATGGCAGAGGGAGAGGGAGAAGCAGACGTGGGGCTCAATCCCGGGACCCTGAGACCCTGACCTGAGCCAAAGGCAGATGCTTAACCGACTGAGCCACCCAGGCGCCCCAGGATTTCTTAGTGAATTGAACACCTTTTACGCTCACTGGCAGTTCTGCTTATTCTTTTGTGAATTTTTGTTTCAAATACTTTGTTTGCTTTTCTGTTTGGTCATTATTTTTTCTTATAGATTTAGTAAGAGCTTTTACATATGTGTTTACATTAGTGTAAGTTGCTGATCTTTTCTCCCCCAGTTTATTTTTAATTTTTGACTTTTTTTTTTGCTAATTATTTGCCTTTCACGTGTTTTAAATTTTTCTTTAGGCAAATGTATGATATTTTCCTTGAGGGCTTGTTTTTTCTCCCCTTAATGACTTTTGAATTGAATATTGTGTCATGCTTGGAAGAATTTTCTTCACTCGTCAGAATTATACAACTCATTGATTTTTTTCTAGTGTTTTTATGGTTCCAATTAAGCTGTAATTAAGTTTGTACTAAGGATTGAGGTAGGAATTAAATTTTATTGATAATAAACCTAAAAATAACCTTTCTCCTATTAAATCAGCTCTTTATATAAAATTGGTAAATGTCTGTTTACTTCAGTGTTTTTCGTGAATGAGGCTACCCATATTTAATTTTTTGCAATATAAAGGTCTTTAGTGAAAGAGGCAGATCAAGATCAAGGAATTGTGCCCGGGTCTTCTGATTGCCAGTCGTGGTTTTTGTTTGTTTTCTATTATCCTTACACAATGCAGCCGGATTCCTTTTCTTGAGGTTTGGGGATAATTGCATCACTCCCCTTCTGAAGAACTTTACAGTGAATCCTCTGTGCAATTATATTTGACACACTAGACCTAGGTAATGTGACATGAAAGCTTCGCTCTTACATTGTACTTGGTGAAATGAGCTCAGCCTGGCTGAGGTGGGAGCAGAGAGGCAAATGCGTGTTTGGTGCTGAGGAGGCTCAAGGGCCAAAGTCTGAAGGGATGTTAGGACAAGACCCAGGAAAGGTGTGACTCTGGGCAAGGGGAGCAGCAGGAAGAAGTGAGCAGAAACTTGGTTGCTTAGAAGATTAAGGAAGATTTTTGAGCTGAGAGAAGGAAGAGGAATAATTATTTATGTCCCGATTACTAAACTAGTAGGTCCCACTTAATTGTATTTTAAAAGTCACCTTTCAGGGCTGGGTTAGCCAAGGGTTGCTGCTCCTAAGGGTTGTGAACCCAGAGGAGAAAGCCTTATTCAAGGGCCAGAGGAAGTCAAATCCTGCAACCAGAGAAGTTAGGGTTTGAAAGACCCAGGAGAGTAGCATCGACCTGGCTTCGTTTCTGTTCTTGTCAGCCAGGAGCTTAGACGGAAATGTTTTTAGCGGGAATAGGCTAAGTAAGGAAGCAGGAAAAACTACTTCAGACCAGCAGACACTCATTAGGCCCCTATCGATGGCTGCGTATGTACGTACAGTCCCTACCCTTAAGTCCTCAAGGAGCTTAGTAGTTCAGGGGCTGAGGCACGGAAAAGGTCAATACACTGTAGTGTCATTTATGTTGCTGTGTCTGTGGTACCAGGAGGAAAGGGTTCGTTTAGTCCCTGGTGGGAAGAGCGGGAAGAGGGTGAAGGGCAAGGTTTCACAGAGGAACTAATGCTGATTCAGATTTTGAAGGATAAATAGATTCTTTTTTTTAAGTTTGTTCCTTTGGACCGCCATGAAGAGTTATTTTTTAAGTGGCCAAGCCAAAGGAAGGGCATCCCAGGTAGAGGATCAGCATATGCAAAGACAGAGAGGAGTGGAGCAATATGTGCAAAGTTATGTGCACATAACTACCGGTTGGTCATTTTGGCTGTGCATAGTAGGGCCGGATGAGCAGTGTCAAGATGAGACTGTCGAGGCAGGTCTCAGGAACTAGGCCTTGAAGGGCTGGATCTGCCATGGCACACCAGATCACCCCAAACATATTGGGTATTTAAACAACAAAGATTTTATTATTACCTCTCATGGTTTTGGGGGTCTTGCTTGGGGTCTTCTCATGTAGTTTTAGTCAGACGGTGGCTGGTGCTGAAGTCTTCAGAAGACTGACTCCCCCCATGTGTGGTGCCTGAGCTGGGAAAATTCAAGCAGTTGAGGCTCCTCTGCTCTGTTGCTCTCACTCCATCTTTCCCTGACCCTCCATCATTATTCCCTGGCGTCACTCTAGCATGGTGGGCTCAGGGATCGCTGGACCTCTTATAGGGTGGCTCAGGACTTGAAAGTCAGTGCCCCAGAGAGGCTGGTGGAGGTTGCGTGGCCTTTATCTAACCTGGCCTTGAAGTTAAGCACTCTCACATGGGCCACCTTCTGTTCCTTGAGGTAGAGGGGCCTTTCTGGTTCAAGAAGAGGAATATCAAACAGTTTGCAAACTTGTTTTGAAATCATCACAATCATACAAAGAAACTTGAATTTTATGCTATAGGGCAGTCTTTGCCAAACTTAATTCATTGCTTACCATCTTTACAGTATAACCATGGCCTCTTAATACCTGACCTGTTATTTACATAGTGTTTGAATCTGCTCATGTTCGAACTTAAATTTATTTTAAAAGGAAATGTTATCTCACTCTCTTAAGGTGGAAAATCAATATTCCTTGCCATACACACAAGATAACTTTTAAAGTAAATACAGTGAGAACAAAAAATTTTAGCCAGATACTGCTGCCTATGAAAGTCTCTCTGAAGACCTGGAGTGTTAGAGCTTGGGACAGCAGCAGGGAGTGGAGACTTTCTTCTGAATCAAATGAGAAGGTTCGAAAGAACTAGCAGAGGAAAGACTTGATCACCTTGTGGTTTGATACTGCCGAGGGCCTGCCCTACAGTTCCTTACCACGCTCCTGGACGCTCCCCTGTGGGCCATGGAGCTGCTATAGAAGAACTTGAGCCCTGGAGTCATCTGGTAAAATTTGCACTGTAGCAGGATCGCTTTGGCTGAAGTGTAGAAAGTAGACTTGAAAAAAGTAAAAGTAGGAGCAAGGAGATGGTTCTTAGGAGATTATGGCAGAAGGTCAAGCAATTGATAATAAAAGCAGGGTGAGTGAGTGGCCGGGGAGTGGAGGAGGTGAGCCTGAGGCATTAAGGAGACAGGGTTTGCCGGACTTGGGGACAGACTGAGCTGGAGGAAGAAGGAGAAGGGAAAGTCAGAGACAGCTTATAGAGTTGGGGAAAAGTGGAGAAAGGCTGTGGAAAAAGTACAGGAGGGAAAGTGTTTTATTAGAGGTGGAGTGGAAATGATGAGTTCTGGTTTAGGCATTCCTTTTTTTAAATTTTTAAAAAAGATTTTTTTTCTTTTTCTTAAATTTTTTTAACATGAATTCACTTGGCACTTTATGGATTTGTCTGATTGTTTCTTTGGGGTATTGTGTAGGTTCTTCCTCTCTCCCCTGTATTTTCTGTGAACTGCAGATTAGATCTAGAGGCTTGATTAGATTTAGGGTAAGCGTTTTGTGTTTTTTTTTGAAAAAAAAAAAAACCCTTTATAAATGATGCAGCAGATCAGAGGCACATAATGTCTGGTTTTCCCACTGTTATTGATGCTAAATTTGGTCACTTCTTAAGGTAGGGCCAGCCAGATTTCTCCATTGTAAAATTATAGTTCTCATTTTATAACCAGCAGATAATCTGTGGGTAACCTTTGGCACTGTTCCCCATCAATCTTTCACTTAAGTGGTTTTATTTTTTAAACTTTTTATTGTGGAAAATGTCAAACATACACAGAAGTAGAGAGAATCAAAGATGAACAGCCATATATCCATCGTCCATCTTCAGCTGTTATCAGTACTTGGCCCAGCTTGTTTTATCTCCATCCTTGTCCACTTACCCCTCCTCTTTCTCCACTGGATTTTGGGGAGCAGATTCCAGGCATCATAACATTTCATCCATAAATACTTCACAATGTCTCTCTAAAAGACCTCTCAGACACGTTTTAGACATATTGATTTCTGACCAGTGGATTTAGCTGCCCTCACGAAGGAACAAAGAATGCTGATGGTTGAACTGATCCCGAGTTAGGGCTTTACAAGTAGGTCCGGTGGAAGGTGAAGGGGCTAGAGATTTGAGGGTGTGATGGATTGTGGATTCCTGCTTGGAAGTTCATACTGCCAATCCTTCGGTACTCTGGCCTCACAGACCCTCGGTCTTTTCAGCTCTAAAGACTTCATCTTCCATCCTCTTATGGTCTCATCTCATAGCTTGACCATACTTTTCGCCTCATCACCTGGAGCTCTTCCACTTTCAGGATCCTAAGCTTGGAAATTCCCTTCGCTCCCCAGTCTTCTGAATGTTTACACATCCCACTCTTTATTGTCCCCTCTGGACAGCTGATTCTCTGACCTTTCCCTGCTGGTGGAGCCTCTGAGCGCCCTCAGGACTGCCCGCTTATTTTCTGCTTCAGCCCAAACCCCAAAGACAAGAATTCCAGTCATGTGCTGGATTACCTGAAGTTCCCTCCCTCACTTCTCCTTCCTGTGCTCTTCAGTCCTGGTGGGCTCCATAATCAGATTTTGCTGCTACAGCCCCTGGATTTCTGAGGGCTGCCTCATTTTTCAGAAGCACAGTTCCTTACCCATCATTCCTTTCTCAGAAAATTGCTACGATTTCCTAGAGAAAAGACAAGACCCTTAATTTAGTTCTCAAAGACCTCTGAGATCTGACATTTCTAAGTCTTTCCACTTCTCCTTTTCCCTGGTCTACTTCCAGTTAAACTCCCATCAGACTGAACATCTTGCCGTCCTTCATATGTCTTCTACTTCCCTGCCTCCAAGACATTGCTCATGTAGCTCCATCCACCCAGGATTGCCCCTTTATTCTTTTGCCATTTGACCTTCCGGGCCCAGTGAGTGCAAGGGCAGCCCTCTCTAGGAATCCCTCCTGCTTCTTCAGTTGGAAGTTATCCCCCTCTACCTAAATCCACAGCATTTCATCTTTCCAGTGGCCCTTAAAATAGTCTTCCTGGTATTTATTATATTTATGTTTCTGTTATAACCACCTTACTGGAATGTTTGCTCTTTGAGGGTGGACCTATGCCTGAGGCATTTTGGTGTCCCAGCCAGCACTAAGCACATTAATTTACACATGTTGGTGTTCAGTATGTATTAATTGAATGCATGTATGATTGTGTGAATGGAAGGATTTTAAGTGTGAATTCCCCTGGCTTACCAGAGACTGCCCTTAAAATTTCCTACCGCTTCTTCTGTTCTAGTGAGTAAAGAATCAGACTTAGCTTGACCTGGCCCCGTAGAGGAATAGACCAAGCTCCTGACCCACATTGCAATGGGTGAAGCACCAAGCTTGTCCCACTGTGGGAGCAGGAGCCTTGAGTACCAAGAGTTCTAGCAGGATATTTCAGGTTGAGGGAGTTAGGCTGGCTTGGCTACATTCTGTGCACTGTAGGGGAGACGATTTCAAAGTAGTACAGAAAAAGGAAACACTGAGAATGCTCTTGGCTGAGGTAGGAGCAGAGGGATTGGAGAGCATGGTGACCCTGAAGGGAGGGTTTTATTTTCATCAAGTCAGGCCAGTCCTTTTCCTCCGTACCTCCCAGGGCTGAGCCTCAGTTGAATATGGGAAAACATGTGGGCATGATATTTGCCATTCTTCCTGCCTTGGGACCTTGAGTCATAGTCTTAACTCTTCATCTCAAATAGCCTCCTGTCTCATTCTGTCCAACTACTGTTTGTCCTTTAAGGTCTGGCTCACATTTCCTCTCCCACAGAAAACTTGTCCTGAGCTACTCTAGCCCCTCCACTCCTACCCATTGTACTTTAGAGTACTTTTACTCTGTATCTCACATTTGAATTATTTCCTACTGTTATCTTGTCTCCCTAAGTTAGTCTGTGAGCTCCTTGAGTGCAAGAATCACATCTCATGGGTTTTTTTTTTTTTTTTTCCCTCTGCTGAAAACAAAGCAGTGATCAGTAATTACCATTGCTTTTATTGAGCAGCCTGATACTAGATCTTGGAAGATTATCAGTAGCAGAAAACCTGAAGATGGAAAAGGGCATAAAAGTCAAACCTCGTCATGGGCTGGTTCTCCAGAGTTTGGGTCTGGGGAGGCAATGCCTGTTCATCTTTACAATCGCCTAGTGTACAAGAGAAGAGAGTAGGTTTCCTGAATTCTGGCTTTTGAAGCTCTGAATTTGAATAGTACTCAGCATCCAGGCAGGTGAGGGGATGAGGTGTTCAGGGCCTGGCCTCCAGGGAACAAGAAGGGGGGCCGATGGCAGGGGCCCCACAGAGTAGTGGCTAGCTTGGGGTAAGCTGGCACCATGCCAGTTCCTCTGTACGTAGGAGCTGTAGGCACACATGGTAGATTGGAGCTTGAAGGATCCTTCACCAGCCTCTTCCCCGAGCTGGAAGCAGGACAGGGAGCAGCAAGCCAGTTGGCTGACTTGCCTTTTTTGCCTTAAAGTACTTTGTTTCTGTTGCTAACAACAGACATGGGTAGTGTAAATAAAACACAGACACACAGGCACATAGACACATATGTAGAGACTGAAAATTTGAGTTGTCGGGGGCAGGAGGAGGGGCTGAGGTGGAAGGGGACTGAAAACATGTAGCTAAGTCTCTGAAGATCTCAGTTTGTGCTGGGTCCTCCTCCAGCCTTTGGCGATAGGGTAGCTGAGTGGGGGAGCCTGGGCCGTTGAGTAGGATAAGATGCTGCCTGGATACCACAGGTGTCAAAGAGGAGGTGCTTGTTAACACTTGGATGCGAAGCTTCACTCAGGCAGACACTCCTCCGAGGGAGATGCTGGTTATGTGAAGGCTGGTGGCAGCTTCTTCCTGTCTGTCCTGCCTTTCTTTTAAGGTTTTTCGCTCATTGATCCCTTGTGGTGCTACATGTGGTGTACATTGATCGGCAGCAGCTGTGGCCTTTCTGGTGGTCTTGACCTGTCAAAGCCCCCTGGGGTCTGCACACTTAAACATGTGACTGGTGTTTTGGGTAATGTCCCGAAAGCTGTGATCTTCCTTAGCGTGGACTGAGACCCCTTCAGCCTTGCTGGGGAGGGTAATCCTACCAGCAGGAGCTGAACGTAAGAGCTAATAGTTGTGTCTCACATGAGATGAGCTTTTTAGAGACTTGAGGTCCAGATAGATTGTGAGGAAGGTCGGTAATGAGGAATGAGTCTCCATTGCTGGAAATGTACCTAGGGGTGGGCTGGGTGTTCTCTCTTCCTTTATTCCTGGGTCCAGAAGGCATCTAAGATTACATCTGGAGAACATTTTCTGTTTCTGTTTAGGGGGAAAGAAAGAAACTGCATTGATAGGCTGTGTCTCATACTGCATTTGTTCCTATAGGAGTTAAAGGATCAAGGTACAGGTGAATGGGTTACCCATTTTTTAATTTAGAAGGTCTGCAAGATTATCCCCATAATAACAGCAGTCTGACTTATATACTGATAGCCTTTTTTGAGTAGGAGAGAGAGGAATAGAGTTACTGTCAGGGTCTGAGAATTGCACATTACCCTGGAGGGGCCTCAAGGGGTTGCCTCCCATGTGACCTCCATCAACTGTGCAGTCACGGTGGCACAAGGTCTGGGAACTCTTGAGGAGACTTGGTCACTCTCTCTACTCCCTGGCTTAGGAGGGGTAGTCGACTAGGGCTGTTATTGAATGGGGTTGGATTCAGCCTGCCTCTGAAGCTGATAAAACTCCAAAGCAGGCGGCAGTACTAACTCCAAGTGGTCAGAGAGAATGATGGTTCTTGTAATAAACTACGTGCTAGACTACCAAGCCTGGGTGCCTTCTGGGAGAGGCTTAAGGGGGAGGCATGAAGACCTCGTTCAACCGGACTTCATCTCTCACCCCTACCTCCTCCCCCACAAGTATCACAACAAGTTGCCAGTGAGGTCTGGTCGTTGACTTCCCTACCTGCCCAGTTCAAGTGGGCAAGGAGGTTGATGCTGAAGCCCCTCCCACAAGTTAGCAGCATGTAGGGCTGTGTTGTTTTCCTTACTGTGTCCTCACTGTCTGACCTCATGCCTGGCGCAGAGGAAGTGCATGGTCATTGTTTGTGGATTGAGCAGTTTCCCAACCTAAACTTGAGAGGGACCTTAGACTGGGCCTTGAAGTTTGGATAGGATTTGGATGATAAGGTACTCCAGGCTGGAAGTGGTTTGAGCACAAAAACATGGAGGCAGAAATGGACATGTTTGTAGCAGGACGTATTCTGCCTGGAGAGAGAAGTGCACTTGTATGTGTGTCTCTGTGCAGGTCTGTGTGTCTTTGTGGGGAGGGGAATGGAGGGTGTGGTGGTATGATGTGGGATGGTTGAAGAAGAGGAAGGAAGAAGAGAGCAGTATGATTGGTTGGTAGCATTTGACAAGGTTCTAGAGGACCTGGGGAATCTGGATCTGGTATGATTGGCAGTTAAGGAGCCCAGAGGAATGACATGATGATATTGATGTTCCAGGATGCTTATTCTGTCATTTATGAGCAGGGAGGACTGGACATGAAAGATTAAAGGGAAACTAGTAATGATAGTAGTAATATTTCACATTTATTTAGTGCGAGGTGATAAGCTAGAGAAAAATTGCACAGAAGATGACATAGTTAGCCTCTTAATATTTAGCTATATTTGGCTTTTATTTGGTTAAATAAGAAATGGCTCCAAGGACATCTTCTTCCTGGGCTCTGCTTCCCAAAACGTGTCCTTGAGGCTGCTGGAGTTGGGGCTATTATCTGGTTCAGCCGGGCTGCTGAGTTTCTGCATACTCCCTGCCAGGAACTAATGTCCTTTGGCCTCAGCTGGGGTGTGTCTCCAATCCAGCCAGCTGGAAGGTCAGAGAAATTAGCCACTAGAATGTGCCCATTAGTGCGACCAGGGGTTACAACCTGTCACTGGAATCTTAAGCCTGGGAACTGCTTCTCTCACAGGGCTTTTCCAAGTTGGAACAGGCTAACTGTTCTAGCACTGACTGCTCCCTTATTTGGACACTAAATTTTCAGGGTGAGATTGGACTTCTCCTTTGGTTTAGCAGAGTTTTTTAAGGATCTGATATCCTTGTGAGTGATTTTCAGAGAGAACGTGACATCAGAGCCATACCTTTCTTCACCTGATTCTTTCCTTGGCCTCTAGCCCATCCACTTACAAGACCAGGATGGGGCCCTATCCACTTACCTCAGTCTTCCTAGGGGAAAAACTGGATAACACATCATGAAGCCGAGAGTCAGGGTGGCTGAGGCTCGAGAGCCTGGCACCAGGGCTTGGGGGTGACTTCATGCCCAGCCTTGGGGCTTATCTCTTGGCTTTGGGGAACTTACTCTGTGCATGACTTGGTGGATTTGTGGTTTATCAGCCCAGCTTCATGTGGGGCCAAGGTGGGGAGCAAGGTGCAAGGGAGGGTGTGGATGGTGGATGGTGGTGGTGGATGGTGTGGTGCTGCTGAGGGTGAAGAATCTTTTGTGGTAACTTTGAGAACATATTTCTTTCCTGCCCACACCCCACCGTGGAAAGCTAATTATACCGAAGCTCAGCCCCTTCAACTTCTGCCTCTCCTTGTGGTTGACCTCTGTGAGCCTCAGGAAAGTAATTGAGCTCATAGAGGTGACACTGGATCCTCCTGGAAGAAGGAAGGCAGGAAGGAGAAGAACATGTTTCCTGTGGTGTGCTTTCACTAGTTGGAACTCGCTGGGGGGCAGCCGTCAGCCCTTTGGGCGATTACCGTGGGCTTAAAGTGTGATGCTTATGTGGAAGAGGCTGTAACTCATGCAGACGGGTATGACTGTGGAGTGGAGGCAGGGTCTCCCCACCAGCCCCAGGTGAAGGCTGACTGAACTGAGAAATGGTTCCTGCCCGGAAGGAAAGCACCTCAGGCGGCGGTAAATTCTTTTTGCGCAATGCCTCACTTCATCTGCACAGCCACACTTCACGGTGGGAACTGTCATCTCCATTTAATTGAGGAGGAAACCAAAGTTTTGAGAGGTTGGGGAACTCCGAGCTAGTAGAGGCAGAGGTGGAATTTATATCCAAGACCACTCTTTTCCATTATTCCTTATAGAGGAAACCATGACAAGCCATTAATTTTAATATACTTTTTATTTTAGAATAGTTTTAGATTTACACAAAAGTTGTAAAGATAGTACAGAGAGTTCCTGTAGACCTGCAAGCCATTAATTTTTTTTCTTCCCCTTCTGGTCCATTTTATGAGGATTCATGGGGTGGGGGAGGGGGGGTATACCGATTTTGGAGTAAGGACATTTTTCCAAAGATCCTAACTTGGAGATTTTTCAGCTAGGAGTTTTGAAAGTCCCATCAGAATACATTGTTTCTTACCCAGTTCCACTGTGTCTCAGCTCTGCTGGACTAGGCTAGACCTGGCTTTGACATCTGGTTTCAGAGTCAAATACCCTAATTTCTGACGCTCTCACTAGAATCAGATAGCAGTTGAGTTTTGGAGCTAGGGAAGGCAGGTCGCTGTGGGGTGGGTCCCTAGCAGCTTGGCTCCTGGACATTCTTCTGTCTGATGGGACTGTGATGGGGGGTGTTAATAGTTTGAGCTGGTGTTTCAGGGCCTGGAGCGAGAGTCCTTCTGAGGGACTCAGCGAACATCAGTGTGGTGAGGCCTGTTTGCTTGGATGCTCTCTTGAGTCTGCCCTTGCACAATGCGGAGTGTCTTGTGGCCGTCACTTCTCTGGGCCCAGGCCTCAGTATGCAAGCAGGCAGGCTGGCTGTGGGCAGGATAATGTCTGTGGGCAGCTGGTGTGCTTTGTTTTGGGCCCCAGGCACATTCTCCATTTAAGGGAAAGGGGTCTGCAATCTCCTTGGCTCTGGGTGTGAATGGGCTGGCCCAGAGTTTGCTCATGGCCTTTGCTGGATGTGCTTTTTCAATGAGATCATTTCAGAATTACATTCCTATGAAATTATATTTCACTCAGGACGTGAAACTGGATTTGTGTAAAAGCATTGGCACTAAAACTCAGGGCTCAGAGCAGGGCAGAAGTGAGGCTAGGGATAAACAGCTCTTCTTTAGAAGGAGGAGAAGACAGAAAGAGAAAACAGTTGTTAAAGGATCTTGCATTGGAAATTGGTACACTGTGAGCATCCCCGGGGAGTCGAGATTGCCCCTCAGACCCTGGAAAGGCAGACATGATGTTTGTTGTCCCAGCTGCCTGCCACCCCCAGGCAGTATGGGTTCACCCTCCCATGTTGTTCTCAATCATAGCTTGTTCTGTTTCTGTTTCTCGCTGTCTCTGTCTCTCTCTCACACACATACGCACACACGGCCCTCCCATGCTGACATGATGAGATTATTATACTCTGTATGATTCTGATTTGTATCTCTGTGTAAATACTGTTCCCTCCTCTCAGAATGCCCTTCTCTCCCCTTGTCTGCCTAGAAAACTCTGGGCACTCTCTAAAACTTATGTCAGCATTGCCTTTTCTGAACTCTGTTGTGCTGCCCGAGACAAAGTTATTTTTCGGTGCCTCTGTGCTATCATCCCCTTGTGCATCCCACTCTCCTGTACTTCTCCTTGGTGTATCTGAAGGGCAAGGCTATTTCCCCCAGGACCTCGTACTGTGCTTCATAAAGAGCAGGTGCTCATTAAATGATTGTTGAAGGAAGAAAGTGAATGAATGAGGACTTGGATGTGAGCAAAAGTTGGGTGCTGCAGGCAGGGCGAGCCACAGAGTGGTGGCTCACACAGCAGAAGTAACGTCAGAGGCCCTGAGACTTGAGAGTCAGATTTATGGAAATGGTGATGCATGTGTGTGTGCACAAAAATATGGAGAAGTTTGAGGACTGGTAAGATAGAGAGCCCAGTGAGTTCTAAGTTCCATGGGCAAATTATAAGGTTTGAGTCTAGACTCATTCAAGGTTAGATATCTGACGCCACTTCCTCAGTGATTTGTGCAAAGCTTCAGCAGGATAGAGAGGAAAGAGCTCTAGGTTTGGAATTGGGGATTCTAGTGGTGGTGGTGATAATACTCATACTAATTATTAACAACAACGACGATAATAACATAAAATAATAACAACATAATCCTTACTGTGGACCAGACACCATTCCAGGCACTTTTCATACATGAGTCCATTTATCCTTACAGTAAGCCCTGTGAGGTGTTCATTGTTGCCATATGAAGAGCTGAGGTCACACAGCTACGAAGTAGTTCTAGACCTGGTTCTGCACTTACTAGTTGAGCGACCTTGGGGCAAGACAGGCTCCCTGAGGCTCATTCTCCTTTGTAAAATGGAGACTTGCTGGCTTAGTCTGTACAGCGCATGACTTTTGATCTTGGGGTTGTGAGTTTAAGTCCCAAGTTGGGTGTAGAGATTACTTAAAAAAAAAAAAATTTGGAGAAAATACCTACTGCATTTAAGCTCTGAGGCTTGTTTGGTAGGCTCCACTGAGATAACATGTGAAAGTGGTTTTGAAAAGTATAAAGTACTCTATAGTACTTTGGAGCCAGTGCTTGGGAAGAAGGGAAACTTGCATGGTAATTGTGGTTTAGATATTGGGCTCATACTTAATGTGTATGCCGTTCTGAGTGTGGGGCCACAGTTGTACTTCACGGCTGCCCTGGGCTACATCTTTGATTATATTTAGAATCAGGATTTGAGCCGTCATTAATGAATCAAGAAACCAGTTTTTGTTTTTTTTTTTAAGATTTTATTTATTTATTTGTCAGAGAGACAGAACA
Organism: Neomonachus schauinslandi; assembly: GCF_002201575.2. Taxonomy (NCBI): domain Eukaryota; kingdom Metazoa; phylum Chordata; class Mammalia; order Carnivora; family Phocidae; genus Neomonachus; species Neomonachus schauinslandi. Next base: position 47,649,067 of record NC_058413.1, read on the forward strand.
CAAGCAGGGGGAGAGGCAGGCAGAGGGAGAAGCAGGCTCCCTGCTGAGCAAGGAGCCCGATGTGGGACTCGATCCCAGGACCCTGGGATCATGACCTGAGCCGAAGGCAGCCGCTTAACCAACTGAGCCACCCAGGAGTCCCAAGAAACCAGTTTTTATTGGAGCCAAGTGTATATGTGAATAGTCACTAGAAACAGATTCTTCAGGCTCACCAGTTCTTCCTTCCTAGTCAGGGAAGTAGTGTGGAAGCAGGGTGGTGGACATTTGCATGGGGGAGAATTACTCTGTCGGGCCCTCAGGAGCAGTGAGACCACTTGAGCTGGTGGTGGAGAGGCTGGGTCAGAGAAGAGGCCTGTGTTAGCTCCGAGAGCCCAGCTGCCCAGCACTGACTGCAGGATTCTGTGGGTTGGTGGGTGTGACCCGGTTTTTTCTCAGGTGAGAAATTTGTGGGGAGTTTTAGTAATTGATTTACATCGCTATTGCCTTGTTAATGGAGACTGTGTCCAAGAAAGTGGTCCGTTTTTGTGGGCACTGGGCCCACAAACGTGCCAATACTTAGGCTTGGGAGTGAGCTGTGTTGAGCCAGGCAGTAGATAAAGAAGAGGGGTGAAGGGGAGGGAGTAGGGGTATCTCCATGTGCAGCCAAGGAAGAGCAGTGTGGCCCTTCTGAAGCCTGTTGTTAACCAGTATTCTCTGGACATCCTTAGAGCCAAGTGGCCTCCTCCATGAAGTCTGAGCTCAGAGTGCCTCCAGCCTGATAGCTGCCTGGATGGGCCATGATGCCTGTGTGAATAATTATAGGTCGCTGAACAGAACCACTAGTCAGCTACATCCCTCAAAAATGCGTAATTGTAGGCTACACATATGAAAATATACAAGAGATTAGATACATGTCATACCTCATTACAAAGAGCAATGGCATGAGTCAGATGTGACTTGGGTGGTTGTTAGTATGTGAGAGCTGCTTGGTGAGCATGCTGGCTGGCCCAGAAGGTTGCAGGAGGCGTATTCTGTGTGCTTCCCATGAGGAGACTGGGGACTTAGGGAAAGGGGAGAGAACATATGCTGAGACCATAGCTTGCTCTTTGTATCTGCACTTACAAATAAATGAACGTGGCTGCCAGTTCCTCTTTGGGAATTGTTTCCAGCACCAGTTTATAAACCACATTAGGAAATGTCACATTTGAGTCCCAGGACCCTTGGCATTTGTGAGTCTTTAACATTCTTGGATTTAACCATTTCTGACACTCCTGAAGTCCTGTGAAGTGTAGTAGTTTGTAGATTGTGGATTGTCAACCACAAGTAAGCTACGGCAAAACCATAGGCAATTCCAAAGAACAAAGGAGAGGAACATTTTTTTTTAGAGAGCGCGCGCGCCCACCCCCTGTGTGCGCAATGGGGAGAGGGTGAGGGAGGAAGGGCAGGGGGAGTGGGAGAGAGAATCTTAAGCAGGCTCCATGCCCAGTTCCATCTCATAACCCTGAGATCATGACTTGAGCTGTAATCAGGAGTTGGAGGCTTAACTGACTGAGCCACCCAGGAGCCGGGATGCTCTTTTCTTGAGGGAAAGGGGAAGTTGGGGGGATGGTTCAAAATGTAGTGGCTTTTTAAAAAAGATTTTATTTATTTATTTGACAGAGAGAAACACAGCGGGAAAGGGGACACAAGCAGGGGCAGAGGGAGAGGGAGAAGCAGGCTTCCCACGGAGCAGGGAGCCCGATGCGGGGCTCGATCCCAGGACTCCGGGATCATGATCTGAGCGGAAGGCAGACGCCCAATGACTGAGCCACCCAGGTGCCCCTGTAGTGGCTTTTTATTGGCTGAATTGTGACAGTCTCTCACTGGCCGGCCTGTTGCTGGGGGAGGAGAAAAACCTTTTTTTCCTCCTGCTGGGATAGGAAAGTAGCTGAGGTAGTGTGGACTTCCTGTTGGGCCTGCAGTTGTGAGAGCTCCCCCTTCTGGCCTCTTGACTCCATTTTTAAATGAGGTTTCTTTTTACTAATTTTCACCCTGAGGTCCGAGTTTGAAACATGGTGCTGCAAGGACTCAGGAGAGCAGGGTGCTTTGTTGCAAGTCAGTCTCTCTTTGTGCCCAGCATTGGCATATCTGCTGAGCTCGTAGACCTCCATTCAGAATTACCCTTGCATTTATGAGGAAGGTAAAATGGGTTAGGATAAGGATTCTTAAAATGAGTCTGTGGAGTAGCTTGTGAACCCCATGAAAGGAAAACCCTAAAACGGTAGACAGAAACCTATGTTCTTATGAACTTTCTGTGGAAGTTCTTGGGGTTTATTAGATAGCCACAGGTCTCTGGGACCTCAGAGTGAGTAACTGCTGTACTCTAAAAAGTGGAGATTTGGGGCAGTTTCCATATGCATCTCCCTTGATATAAAGGCTCCACGGTACACTTGACAGTTACTGTTTATTCTGACCTAAGATGGTTTTCTCTAGTTTGTGGGTTTTTTTTTTTTTTTTTTTTTTTTGGTCATATGGCTCTGAATGAGTTAGCACCCTTGAAGAATGCAGATTTTCCTTCAGAGAAAATTCAAATCATGTTCCAAAGCCTCTGAGGGCAGTTTCCAAATGGGAGTTTCAGAAATGTTTTGAGAATGTACTGGAATAAACATCCAAGCCTCTAAGAACTACTTTGAAGAGGATAATGTCTGGTATATTGTGAATCTGTGTATCGTTATTGTTAAATAATCTGCTTCATTACCTATAGTTATAACTCTCCAGCCCTCAGCAGTTGGAACCAAGCCTACAGCCCTAGCACAAGCTAGGCAAAGAAGATCTTGGAATTATTTCTTTGAAAATTGGTCTGTAGTAACTATGTTGTCATTCAGATGTCCTCTAGCAGGATAAATGCCTGAGGCTGATGGGGAAATTATAAGCTCCTTAAAAGAGAAGTGAAGGCATCTTAAAATACCTCATGTTACCTAGCTGGACCATACTTACCTACTGCTGGGCTAAGGGAGCCTGGGTTCACATAGGAGCCTACTTTGGTGGTGGTGGGGTGCAGGGGCGGTGGCTTTAATAAATACCCAGCCAGTTGCTCTGGTCTTGTCCAGCATACTGCTGTCTCAGCATGAGGACTCTCCCTAGCTGAGAAGGCAGCCTGAGCTCAGTCTAGATTTCTAAGCTTGTAAGTGGCAGTAGAGGTGGTAGGGAGGGTTCATCTGTGGCCTTTGGGGTCCTCTTTTCTCTCAGTTTCAAGTTTTTTAGTCAACTCTAAAACCAAGGAATCTCAATATGGAAGGGGCCTTACATGGCATCTGTGCTAAACTACAAAGCAGGGGAAGAGGGGAAATAGACCTACCTTTTCTACCTCATTCACTGCTGTTATCCCCAGCATCTTAATTGAGTGGCATGTGGTAGGGATTCAAAAAATACTTTTTGGAAGAGTGAGCCCCTGTGAACACCAACAACTTCAGCAGACCGTTGCTATTGCTTCATTTGTTCATTTATTTGACAACTATTAATAAGCATCTACTGTGTGCTATTTACTCTAAGATCTGGGATATACTACAGTGACCAAGACAGTCCTTGTCCTCAAGAGCATCATCTGTAATGGAGACATTGGGCATTAAAAAGAACTTAAAGTCTTTAATTCGAATTTAAGAATAAAAAATTCTCCCTCATTTTGTCCATTCTAGATGTTCTCATGTCTGAGGTCTCTTTGGGGGCCATAGAAAACACATGTCATCCCTTTTTCACATGAGAGCCTTTCAGAATTCTCAAGGCAATTACCCGCTTCCTCCATCCCCAGTCTTGTCTTCTCCAGGGTAAACATTCTCCATTCCTTTAGTCATTTCTCCTGTGACATGCCTCTGAGTGCCCCCTCCATCCTGGTCCCTATCCTCAGGATTCAGTCCAAGCCGAGTCTGTCCCTCTGACAGTGTGGAGTCCAGAACTCAACACAGTATCCCAAACGTTAGGTTCCAGGGAACGTTCCAGCCTGGAGCCTTTCCTGCGTTTCCGTTTTTCTCTGCTTGCTCTGGGCCCAGGTGATGGATGATGGAAAGAGAAGGTCCTTGACTTGGCCCGACTGAGAACGTCTTCATATTTGGCTGGCTAATCCTAGAAGTGAAAACTTTCTTTTGTCTCCTTTTTGCCTTCACCCCTCACCCCTGCCGCTCTCCAGTTGATATCGACAGTCTGCATACAGCCTTGCTGCCAGTGGTTTGCCTTTCCTTTTCTGAGTCACTGCTTTTCATTTCCAGGGAAATTAGCATGAAAAAGCAAATTCTAGTTCTATAACTTTATTCTGTTCCAGCCCTTTGTCCCATTCTCTACCCCAGCCCTCACCAAAAGTGACAGAAGTTGAGTCTTGTGACATCACAATAGTTAGCTATTGTATCAACTGCAGTGATGTCACCAACAGAGGATTATGACTTCAGGGAAGAATGGAGGGAGGGAGTGTAGCAGGCGAGAGACTCCTTGGGAACAAAGGAGTTATTCTCATGCATATCTTCACCCAAAAAGCCCAGTTGGCCTTTCTCTGGATGGGCTGTCTGTCCGTGGAAGCCCTCACTCAGATTCCCATTGCTCCCTCTCTCTGGATTAATGGTTTGGTTTGTGGACATTGCCCAAGTCTGAGCATGTGTGGAAGTCCCCTGCCGGCCTGGCTGGCTTCCGGGCTGGCTTTGGGGGTTTTGTTCACGAGGTCAGTGCTGAATAGAGGTTTTTAGGGAGGGAGTTCAGAGGAGAACCTGGGAGCCTGGGATGAAGCTGACGCAGATGTGCCCAGGCTCTTGGCTGAGAGGGAGCTGGTGTGCAGCCACTTCTCCTCAGGCATTGGTGGGGGAAGGGGTGCAGCTGCTCTGTCAGCCGCTGTGTGCCTGAGTGTGCCCTCCATAGACCCGAGTGCTTGCTGCCCACCTCCTTGTGGGGCCGGGTTGGGCCTGCCCTGGGAACTCCTAGGCTCCTTGATGCAGAGATGTAAAAACACCTGCTGCAGAGGTTCCCAGACTTTCTCAGTTCCTGGGCCCTTAGTGTTTCAGTAAATTTTTCACAGTGTCCATACGCCAAAAGAAATACCTAAGTTTCATTTTTGAAGCGTTTAGGTCCAAACCATGTAGAAAGAGCTTATATCCTAACAACTGAGTAGCCATTTGAAAAAATTATACACATAAATTGAAAGGAAAAATACTTGTATTTCATTCTTAAAGAATCACAGTTACTAACTAATGGGACGGACTGAGCCCTATACAACATCTCACGTCTTGGTATGGGGACAGATGGTAGCTACACTTGCAGTGAACATAGCATATCCTAGGAACTTGTAGAATCACTGTGTTGTGCACCTGAAACTAATGCAACATTGGGTGTTAACTACAGTCGACAAAACCGCTCACATCTTGGAATCAGAGTGAATATTGCCATCTCATTTCCTGCTCTAAATTGCTTCGCACATGGTACTTGCTTTTTATCACTGTAGCTGCTGAAAACCCAGCCTCACAAAGAAAAGACATCACTGAAAATAATGTAGTGTAATCTGATGTTAAAAGTGTGAACTTGTGGGGTGTCCAACAAATGTTGAATATTGCTCTGTTTCCCTCCAAAAAATAAAATATTTTGCAGCACCCCTGTGAGTTCATTGCAGTGCTCTAGGGTCCCTCAGCACACAGTTTTGAGAACCACAGACCTGCAATCGCCAAGTAACACTTGCTTTGTTTAAAGAAGGATAAAGAGGCAAATTCTGTCCCCATCATGACTCTTAAAGAAATTGGACAGATGGATGGACAGAGTCCCCTTACTTGCAGTCTGTGCTCCAGTGTGACTGAATTTTTAGGGGAAGGTCTTTCTTTGACTAGGGTCTGTGTTTGTGAGGGCCTCTGTCCCTAGGTGGGGAAGAATGAAGAGAAAAGGCCTAAAGAGCAGCAATAGAGGGGCATCTCTGATTTTTATTTTCTGTTGATTCAGGGCCCTCTGAACTAGATGGCTTAAGAAAAATGGGGTTTTGGGGCGCCTGGGTGGCTCAGTCATTAAGCGTCTGCCTTCGGCTCAGGTCATGATCCCAGGGTCCTGGGATCGAGCCCCGCATCGGGCTCCCTGCTCCGCGGGAAGCCTGCTTCTCCCTCTCCCACTCCCCCTGCTTGTGTTCCCTCTCTCGCTGTGTCTGTCACATAAATAAATAAAATCTTAAAAAAAAAAAGAAAAATGGGGTTTTAACACCAAGAATTTGGGGGCCATGTGTGGGACCTCTGCTAATATCCTTTTCTAACTCTATCCAGTTAGAGCTGGGCTGCAGGGTTGTACTTGGGATGGAGGATGGCTTCTTGCCACAAGATATGACAAAGACCAAGGGACAGATGTGGTCTGGTATCAGTTATAGAGCTCAGTGCCAACCTCTCCAGACTCCGGTGTCTGCCACTTACTATGAAACCCTGGGCAAATTACTTAACCTGAGCCTCAGTTTCTTCACCCATAAAATAGAAATACTGACAGCTAGGTTAAATGAGATAAATGCATGGGGAGCCTGGGTGGCTCAGTCGGTTAAGTATCTGACTTGGGCTCAGGTCATGATCTTGGGGTACTGGGATTGAGCCAAGTGTCAGGCTCCGTGCTCAGCGGGGAGCCTGCCTCTCCCTCTGCCCCTCCCCCACTTGTGCTCTCTCCGTGTCTCTCTCTCTCTCAAATAAATAAATAAAATCTTTTAAAAAATGAGATAAATGCATGCATAGAGCCAGCAGAGCCTGGCAGTATATGTGCACTTTCTTCTACCACCTTCCAAAATTGAGAAACAAAGGGCTTTTCTCCAAAGGGAAATTCAGCCCTAATGATCTGGCCAAGGTCTGTAGTATGAAACTCTATTTCTTCTTGAAAACTTTCTGTATCAAATGTTCCCCGATCTGCTGAGCCCTGCTGAGCCCTGTAACCTATGTACCCACTCTGTAGATCTCTTTCTCACTCTCTAAATGGCATATTTTAAATGAACAGAGTTCTTATTTAATGTAGCTGAATTTATCAGTGTTTTTCATTAGGTTATCGCTTCTTTGTGTTCAGCTCAAGAAATCTCAGCCTGCTCCAAGGTCTGTCTCCTTGGCTTTTGCTTGTGGTTTTTCTTCTGCTTTTAGTGTTCTTCTTCTGCCTTCTTTATCTTTCCCAAGCCCTGCAAGACTCAGCCCAGTGTCACTCCCTGTCTCCTTCGGAAGCCCTCCCCAAAATCCATTCTGTCCACCTGATTAGGTAGGTGTCTTTCTTCTTGCTCCCAGAGCTCTGTGTTCATACTTCTTTCACAGTTCTTGTTACATTGTACCAAATCCTTTTTAGTCTAACTGGGGCAGGATGGGGAGCTGCTCAAGCACAAGGACCAGAGTAAAGCACAGTAGCATGGGGGCCTGGCTGGGAAGATGTTCTCAAAGGGCTCCAGGAAGTAAATGAATGAAAGCCTTGGGTGCCTGCACCTGTCCCTCTTCTCTACTTCTCTGACAGTATTTCCCAGCCTTTTTCAACCTGTTCCCTCTTTTGATGAGCATAAAGATCTTGTGGACAGATTGTGAATACCCCAGAGAGTGTGCTCCTGATTGAGAGTTAACTACATTACAGTGCTTCAGACAGGGCTGACGAGTTGTATCCAAAACAGTAGACATCAGAAAGGGAAGGTCCTGTGATTCATTAAGATCTGCAGAAAGGACGCTTGCATTTTGCAGTTGGGAAATCATTGTAATCTTTGCAGAGAGCAATTTCAGGTGAGTTCTTGGGCTGAAGCTACCCCTGCCCTGAATCTTTTGGGTGCTCAGGAGACTGGCCCCTTTTGAGTTTTCTGAGTGGGTATGATTGTTGCAGGTAGGTCAGACTGAACTGGGAAGACTGTGTGGGGTTGGAAGATGGGCCTGGATAACAGAGCCCAAAGCTGCTCACCCTGCCCAGGGAGGGTCACTCTAAGCTGGTGGCAAATGTTTTGTCATTCAAAAAATATTTGTTGAGGGCCTGCTTTGTGGCCATTGAGTATACAGCTGTGACTAAAACACAAAAATCCTTAGCTTACATAAACATAGTAAGTGGAAGAGGAAAGTAGTATTTTAGGTGGCCGTAAATGATATGGAGAAAAATAAACCAGAAAAGGGGGAATAGGAGTGCTGAGGGACAGCAGGATGGAGGAAGGTTTTTTGTTTTTTTTTAAGATTTATTTATTTATTTTAGAGAGAGCGCTTGTGCAAGAGAGTATGGGAGGGGGAGGGGCAATGGGAGAGGGAGAGAAAGAATCTTGAGCAGACTCCCTGCTGAGTGTGGAGCCTGATGCAGGGCTTGATGTGGGGCTTGATTTCAACCTATTCCCTCTTTTGATGAGCATAAAGATCTTGTGGACAGATTGTGAATACCCCAGAGAGTGTGCTCCTGATTGAGAGTTAACTACATTACAGTGCTTCAGACAGGGCTGAGATCATGACCTGAGCTGAAATCAAGAGTCTGATGCTTAACCCATTGAGATCATGACCTGAGCTGAAATCAAGAGTCTGATGCTTAACCCATTGAGCCACTCAGCTGCCCCTGGTTTTTTGTGTTTTTTTTTAAGATTTTATTTTTAAGTAATCTTCACACCCAACATGGGGCTCAAACTCACAACCCCCAGATCAAGAGTTGCATGCTCTACTGACTGAGCCAGCCAGGCGCCCGGAGGAAGGTTTTTTAGTAGCAATTTTGTTAATACTAATTTTTTACTGTGTGGTCAGGGAAGGCCTCCCTAAGAAGGTGACATCTGACCAAAGTCCTGGGAGAAGAGGGAGCAGGCTCTCTCAGGGGGTGTGCCCTAGTTACAGGGCACAGTAGGTATGAAGGCCCTGAGGTAGCACTGTGCCTCATCTGTTTGAGGAAGTGACAAGGGGACAGTGGGAGCGGTGTGGAAAGAGTAAGGGGAAGAGTAGTTGAAATGAGGTCAAAGAAATCATAGGGCCCCAGCTGATGAGGGCCTTGTGAGTCATTGTAATGACTTTGGCTTTTACTTGGAGTGATTGGGAGCCATGTCAGGGTTTTCAGCAGAGAAGTGACAAGATCTGCACTGATGTCGGTGGTAGCTTTTTGAGGGTGTGTTCTGTTAGTTTCTGTTTTCTCAGTGAAACAGGAAGCAAAATCAGAAGATTAAGGACAAGGGAAAAGGTTTGAAGGCTGAGAGTTGGGGAAAAACTAACCCATTGCCTAGAGACCTCAGGTGTGTTCCCTCTTGGTTCTGAATATCCTCTGTTTCTTGTAGATGGCTTCTTGTTGGTCTCCATGTTCTTTCTCATTATAGAGGTGGGGTCTTCTCCCTATGCTACAGATAGGAGAATGGCAATATTGAGACTTGGCCAATCCCTTTGGTCCTTACTATTTCCTAGTCCCCTTCTGAGAAAGTTGGCTTGTGGGTGGTTTGTTTTTTAGAGCAGGGGAGGCATCTTGCCATTGGTCAGGTTGAGTTCAGCTAGACTGGCTGAGCGTGGGAGGGGTGAGAAGGAGGTCAAGATTCAGGATCAGGAAAGGCTTCAGAAGAAGTTGACATTTGAATGAATATTTAAGAAAGAATGGGGGAGGAGGACATTAAGATAGAAGGAATCGGTTGAACAAAACCTTGAAGGCATGAACGTCCCTGGCATGCGCAGGAAATGGCAACGACTGTAGCTGGCCAGAGGGAAGGCGCTGGTGTGCGATCGGTTTGAATCGGCATCATGATGACGGGACCACAGGCTCTTCTCGTGAAAGCTAAAGAGGGCAGTGGTTAGCCCTCAGGAGCAGGGCTCTTTGTGGGGCAAGCCTCTGTTCTACTTTCTTTTTTCAGGTGTTGCCAAGTCATCGGACAGAGTAGTCTCCGTTGTCCTGGCAGAGCTGGGATCAGCTGCTTCCTGAGAGGCTGAGTTTCCAGACCGTGTCTGGGTTTTTCTAAAACTATCTTGGAAGCCACCAGATTTCCTTTGCCTAGAATTGCCTAACAAGCCCTCACCCCTTTTCAGGCTTTCAGGAAACATTTAAACCCAGCTTCCAACCTCCACAGAATCTGTACTGAAGTGGAGAAGGACCATCTGGCAGGAAAAGGGACTGAAAATAGTTGAGGTTGAAAACCCAAACTTATAGGCCTCTTTGAGGTTGAGGAGGAGGGTTGGGAAAGAGGATGTGGGAGTGATGAATGGACAGTGAAGAGATGGAAAGAGCTTAATTTTTTTCTGATTATTATTCAACAACAACAGAAAAAAACCCATCTTTTCCCCATGGCTGGTTGAGGAGGATTTCAGCCTCACCAGGACCTGTAAAATCTGACTTCCCAGCAAAACAAATCTCAGTTCCTCGCCACTTGACGAAGCTCATAATCCCCTTGACATTTTTGCTTGAAGGGTTTTCTGGACCTAGAATCCCAGAACCTGGGGCTGGAATGGAGAAGCTCTAGGGTAGAAGGTATATAGAAGTAGTGACAGAGAAACAGGGTCTGGCATTTTGGAGGGAAGTATGGGATAGAGTGGAGAAAATCATTTCTGGCTCCCTTTCTAAAGCTTCTGTTGCCCACCCATCCAACCTCTGAGCCCACTTTGTCCCCTTTCCCTTGGAAACCCTTGCTTTTAGGCACAGCAGAGCCAAAGACAGGTTGTGCGCAGATAACCAGTGAGAAATGAATCGGAAAAGGAAGAGAGGGATGAAGGAGGAGAAGCCCACGTGAATGAGATGAAGGCAGGTTTCCCAGAACAGCCTCTCCTTGTGGGTGTGTTGGATGGGAACCTGTTAGTGCAGTAGCATTCCGGAAAGTAATAGGGACACTTGTGAGAAGATTGACTGAAAGCCCTGAGGTGGACAAGATCGGCTGAGGGGTGGGAGGGAAAGGCCTGCCATTGACAGTCTGACTGGGTGGCAGCCACAGTTGGAAAACTCCCTTTCATCGGTTTTATAGCAGCTGTGACTTTGGGAAGAGAAGGAGCGCACTTTGAAGGATATGGCCAGTGTGGAATTTCTAGGGCCCTTTATCACCGTTGCTTTGGACTCTCTGGGGACCCTCTTTTGTCATTAGTTAACAAGTCAGTTAACATTAAGTTGAGCATCAGGGAAGAACTAGCTAAAATTGCCCTCTAGCTTTCTCAGCCATGTGGGGACAAAGGGGGCCAGCATGGCAGGAGAGCAGTATGGCTGAACTTACTAGGAATGCCAAATAGCAGAGAGGCTGAGCGGGTGAGCTGTTAGTCCAGGCAGAGACAGGAAAGGGAGACAGCCATTGCCACCTTAGCCCAAGGCCAGGACATCTGCCGGAGAGAAGGAAAGACTCAAACACTCACCCTTTTGAGAACTCTGGTTTGGGTAGTTAAAAGGAACTCATATATACAATGGAATATTATGCAGCCATCAAAAAGAATGAAATCTTGCCATTTGCAACGACGTGGATGGAACTGGAGAGTGTTATGCTGAGCGAAATAAGTCATTCAGAGAAAGACATGTATCATATGACCTCACTGATATGAGGAATTCTTAATCTCAGGAAACAAACTGAGGGTTGCTGGAGTGGGGGGTGGGGTGGGAGGGATGGGGTGGCTGGGTGATAGACATTGGGGAGGGTATGTGCTATGGTGAGCGCTGTGAATTGTGCAAGACTGTTGAATCACAGATCTGTACCTCTGAAGCAAATAATACATTATATGTTAAAAAAAAAAAAAGAAGAAGAAGAAGATAGCAGGAGGGGAAGAATGAAGGGGGGGAAATTGGAGGGGGAGACGAACCATGAGAGACTATGGACTCTGAGAAACAAACTGAGGGTTCTAGAGGGGAGGGGGTGGGAGGATGGGTTAGCCTGGTGATGGGTATTAAGGAGGGCACGTTCTGCATGGAGCACTGGGTGTTATATGCAAACAATGAATCATGGAACACTACATCAAAAACTAATGATGTAATGTATGGTGATTAACATTATAATAAAAAAAAGTCGGAGAAAGATTAAAAAAAAGAACTCATGGCAAGGGTAGGGTTAATGATATTGTTTTTGAAGAGGTGAGTAATAATTGGGAACAATAACTAATTGATCATAAGAAAACTATAAATAAAGTTAATAGAAAAAATGTAGAGAGATATTTTATGGCACTAAAATGACTTTGGATGGGGAGGGGAGTATGAATCATAATGTGAAATCCTGATAAATTTGAATATATCAAAAATAAAACTTTCTATTCAAAAAAAAAAAAAAAAGAACTCATTCTAATGATGACCCTCCCTGAAGCTGGTAGTGCCGGTGTTGGTTGCTGGGACTCTTGAAGGAGGAAATTAAAGGCCTAAGCCCTCCTCTGGGGTAGCTGCCGGTTTGTCTAGTCCTTTTCTTGGCCAAGGACCAGCAATGAGAAAAGGTTGCAGGGGGGAGTCAGTAAGAAGGGGAAGAGGGTCCGAGTGGGTGTTCCCTGGGCCGGGGGAGTAGGCGTGTTGACCTCACCGTGGTCAGACTACAGCTGTACAGAGCTGTGCAGTCTCCAGGTTCTCAGGGCACACAAAGAGCTCTGTTCCCTTTCCCACCTTTTCCTTCCCTCCAGGCTGCCACTTCCACAGGGGAGATTGCTTAAGAAATTAGTGGAATGTAGTTGTTAGCAGAAATTCTCTCATATGGTTTAGAGGTTTCCTTTGTTGGGTGTCTTGACTTCTTACCTGGACTAGTAAAGCAGAGTGCTTGGCAGGGTCTGTGTTTCCTCTACATGGCAACTTTAACCCCAGCAGAATGGGAGGCTTCCTTCCAAATGCTTACTCTCAGGGTTCAAATGTCTCCTCCTTCAGGGGCAAAGCATCTTGTCACGTCCACAGTTAGGCCCATGGAACAGTATCACATAGACATTTAGAAATATCACCTAACCAAGGGCAGCATTTTTTTGCTCTAGGATAGGAAGGTTCATTCTTAGAGGTTGGGCATCCCTCAGAAGGTATGCTTTTCAGAGCCTGACCTTATGGGGCCCTTCCTGGAGAACATTTGTGGTCATGGGATTGGATTATAGGGAGAAGGAGCAGGAGAGAGAGAGTTGCAAGATGAAGGCTGGCCTGAGCAAAAGTTGGGAGCCTTTCAGAGGTCTTTCCTCCAGTGGCAGTGAGGAGAATAGATGGCGCGGGGCGGGGGGGCGGTTCAAGTGGCTAAGAGGTGGTGCCCTGTACTAGAATAGACTCTTCTTCCCTGCACTGTGCAGGCCCAGCTGTCCAGAGGCTTCTTGTGGATGCTCCACAGGGAGCATGCTCCTGGTACAGTACCTCTTAACCCTCCCCTGCTGGGACTCAGGCTAGGGCTGCAGCACTCACCTGCTGACCGAGAGTCAGGTCTGAGAGCTGAGTAAAGCTGGCCAGCTGCAGGCACTGGGTGGGGAGGGACAGCCGTAAATTGGAGAGCTTGCTGCATCTAAATGGGCCACTTCTACTCAGCCTAGCCAACTGTTGCCAGTGCAGACAGTGACGTCAGATTTTCTAATTTTTCAAGAGAAAGGCCAGAATCTTTTTATTTGTATTTTATTTGTACCCACACGCTTTTTAAAATGTTTGATAACTAATCCAAATTTCTTAAAAATAAAGAGAAGGCCAGATGAGACATATTTTTGCTCTTACAAACCATCAGCTTATGTCTTTGGCTATAAACTTTTTTCCCCTGGAGTTGAAAGTGAGGAGAAAGTGCAGAAGCAGATGTTAGCTACTAGAGGTGGGTGGCAGGAAGAATTGTTCTGAGATGCAAGAACACTGAGCACACCTGAAAATTGAGGAACTGTTTAGAGGAGACATTGGTAATGCTTTCACTGGACCTCGTGTTGGACCTGCTCCTTTGTTGTTGAGGGTCGGTGGTTCCTGTGCAGGGTGGAAGAAGCTGAGGGGTGGGAGGACGAAGAGGGACTGAACGAACATCCATCTTTTATTTGCTTATAGCTCGGAAACCTTAGGAAGACGGTCAGTAGTGACCCTTTGTACCTTTCCAAGTCCTCAGAAAGCAGTAGGACACAAGCTTTCACACTTTCAGGGATATAAACTAGCTTAAAATGCAAATTCCTAGGCCCCACTCCTATAGATTTCCATTCAGGAGGTGGAGGTGGGGCCTGGGACTCTATTTTTAACAAGCGCCCCATTGATGTGAAGGAGAGTGAGTGGATGCTGACCCACATTCCTGTTCTGTTCCTTCACTAGGTGAGTGATCTTGGGCCAGTCATTAATCTCTCTGACCCTAAATTTTCTGATTGGAAAAATGGGCCTGTATCGTCACTACCTTGCAGAGCTGTGAGAGCTGAATTCGCAGATGATTAGAGGTAATACAGAGTCATGGCTCCAAGCTGGGGCACTGGTGCCAGCTATCGGCTCAAGTTCCTGCCGAGCCACTTTCTAGCCAAGTGACTCGAGGCAAGCTATTTGCTCTTACAAACCAAAATTTTTTTTAACTATTTTACTGCCCTGTACCTTGGTTTCCTTGGTAACATGTAAATAATAATAGTACCTACTTCTTAGGATTGTTACTAGGATTAAATGATTTAATACTTGTGAAGTGCTTATAACTTCAGCTATTACATAAAGAATGTAGGAACATGTCATGGGCGCCTGGGTGGCTCCGTCGGTTAAGCGACTGCCTTCGGCTCAGGTCATGATCCTGGAGTCCCGGGATCGAGTCCCGCATCGGGCTCCCTGCTCGGCGGGGAGTCTGCTTCTCCCTCTGACCCTCTCCCCTCTCATGTGCTTGCTCTCTCTCATTCTCTCTGTCTCAAATAAATAAATAAAATCTTTAAAAAAAAAAAGAATGTAGGAACATGTCTTAATAAATGTACCTTTGCTTTTCCTTAGGTCCTCCCACTGTGGGTAGCAAATAGGTTAAGGTTTACTTCAAATGTCACCTCCCTATGAAGCATTCCTGGGGTCCACTTTTTACTTGACTTTTCTCCCTTTATAGTTATATCCTCCAGGGCAGGGACTGTCTGAACGTTTTTATATCCTAGTACCTTGCACAGTGCTTGCATAGAGCAAATAGACTGAATGACAGTAGTAACAGGGAATTTGAAAATGACTCAAGGTCGGGAATGGACTGGTTGCTTTCCAAATACCCAGAGCAGCATGATCTGGAAGAAAAACCATTTATTAAACTTCTGTGTGCCAGGAAATCACATGAGGTAGGTCATGTTATTATTATTGCTCTTATAGTGAGAAAGTTGAGTCTTTGAAACTCACTTGTGCAGTGTCACTTAACTATCAGTTGAGAGAGGCAGGGTTAGAATTAGTTATCTGACCCCAAGTCAGGTGTTCTTCCCACTGGACCTCAAGTACCTGGGATGGTGGTTTCTTTGTCTCAATGCAGAGTTTGTAGAACAAGTCTAGGAATACCTTATTGTAGTCCTTTTTCTGGATAGTCCTGACTCTTCAGATGGTTGTCTATAATTTGTCAGAGCTGGGTTTTTGAGCAACTCGCAACTGGTGGTAGATGCTAATTGAACAATTTCGTTTTCTAAACATGCAGTTTCTGCCTGGACTTTGCCATCGATGGGCCTGAGAACTAGCGAAACAGCCTCTCAGCCCCCTTCTCTGCTCCATGCCCAGTGGGTATTTCCTCCTAACTAGAGCATCTTCTCTCCTTGCAGTCAGGCTAGTTAAGGCGTCAGGCTGAAAGCATACCTGAGAGCCTGGAGTTGCTCTTAGGGCCCTGGAAGAAGCAGTGTCCCCCAGAAAGCCAGCCATGTGCAGTGCGCAAGTCTGAGCTTCAGGTGTAAAGGGTTAGCCTGGTCCTTAGTACCTCAAGCCCTTAGATTATTCCCTGATCTGATAGACCTGGCCTAGAGAGAGCAGGTGGGAGGAAGGATGACAAGTTGGCATCTCTGTTCTTCTTACTGAGTGGGCCTGTCTGGGGTTCTCAGCAGTGCCTGCCCAAGATGCCTGAACTCCTAGGCTACTTTCGAGAATTGCAGCTGGGCTCTTGTAGAAGTGTGATCAAGAATCCTTGCCCATGAGCCTTGTAGAAATTTTGGTCCACTCACAAACAATGAATCATGGAACACTACATCTAAAACTAATGATGTAATGTATGGGGATTAACATAAGAATAATAAAAAAAAAAAAGACACACACACACACACAAAATTTTCGTCCACTCCTCTCATGGTTACCTCTTCACAGGATTTTTCTTCTCGGCCCAAGCAAATGTCAGAGTCATCTGTACTTTTCCTTCTTACTAAGTTGACTCTGTGTTCTCATACTCAACTACATAAAAGCATTTCTGAGCAGTGGGCCCACCCTCCTTAGATTGGAAATTCGGGGAAAGAAAGAATATATTTTTTATCATGTTATTTTAATATCTTTCAGTTTCTGGTCTTTCTACAGATCTTCTGCCCTTTCCCTGAGGACTTGCCCTGGAGCCGCTAGAGCATGTCTAGTGTTGTTTTGATGGGTTATGATGGTTATTGTGACCATTGTTACCATGGGCACAGTTGAAAGCTGATGCTTAGCCAGTTGATTCCTTGTAGCACTGTGCTCCCTGAGGACCCTGAGAACCGGCCTGGGAAAGCTTCCAGAGGCTGCCTCTTCTCCCCCTTCTTTCTAGTGCACACACAGCCATATGCCAAAAGCTTAACTTGGCACTGGGCTGGGGCAGATAAAGAAGATCTCATGAGAGCCAGTGTGCACAGATGCTCGGGTGGCAGGATTGACTTCTCATCCTCATTATTATCATCATCGTCACCATCATCACTGTATACTTAGGTTTATAAAGATTTTTTCTCCCCCGACGGGTAGAGAAGGCTTTTCTCTACTTTATGAAGGATAAAAGTGAGGCTCAGGTTTGGTTTTCTTGTCGTTGAGACTAATCACTTATTTGTACCAAGGTAATAAGTAAGATGGCCTCTAGGATTAAGGTCTTCAGTGGCTGTAAATAAGTATGTTTAACTCTCACATCCAAATGCACTTCATTTTGGTCGTTGTGATGGGAATGCCAGTCAGAGTGAGAACTGCTATTCAGCTTCCATGAAGGGGTGTTAGTCCAGGCCAGAGTGTACATTCACATTGGAAATATGCTTGGTGTCTCAATTGTGTTCTCTCTCACATCCACTCTCCAAGGCACTTAAAAAAATTTTTTTTGCCCTTAAGTTTTATTTTAACAGCTATATTGAGATATAATTCACGTACTGTAAAATGCATACATTTCAGTTGTTTTTAGTTTATTCATAGAGTTGTGCAACCATCACCATGATCTAATTCCAGTACTTTTTTTTCACCTCAAAAAGAAACCCATACTGATCACAGCCATTCTCTATTCTGCCACTCTCAACCCAACCTTGGCAACCACTAATTTACTTTCTGTCTCTACAGATTTGCCTATTCTCTACATTTTGTAAAAATGGCACCAGGGTTCATGCATGTTATAGAATGTATTGGTACTTCTCCTTCCTTTTTATGTCTGAATAATATTCCATTGTATGGATATATCACATTTTGTTTATGCATTCATCCACTGATGGACATTTGGATTGTTTCCACTTTTTGGCTGTTATGAATAATGCTGTTATGAACATTTGTGTATAGGTATTTGTGTGGACACAGTATTTTTACTTCTCTTGGATATAAACCTAGGAGTGGATCATGCTAGGTCATGTGGTAACTCTCTGTACAACTTTTCTGAACTGCCAAACTGTTTTCCAAAATGGCTGCACCATTGTACATTCTCACCAGCAATAAATGAAGGTTTCAGTATCTCCACAGCCTTACTAACATTTGTTTTTATCTGTCTGTTTCATTATAGCCATACTGGTGGGTGTGAAATATAATACTATATTGTAGTTTTGATTTCTGTTTCCCTGATGACTAGTGATTGTTTCATCAGCTGACTGGCTGATTTTATATCTTTGGAGAAATGCCTATTCAAATCCTTTGTCCAGTTTTTAATTGGGTTATTTGTCTTTCTATTATTGAATTGAAAGAATTCTTTATACATTCTGGATACAGCTCCTTAGCAGATACATGATTTGCAAATAATTTCCCCCCATCTGTGGGTGTCTTTTAAATTTCTTGGTGGTATTTTTATAGCACAAGGGTTTTTAATTTTGGTATAATACAGTTTATGTCTTTTTTGTTGCTGGTCCTTTTGTTGTCGTATCTAAGAAACTATTGCCTAATCTGATGTTACAAAGATTTACCCCTGTTTTCTTCTAGGCTTTGCTTTTGTAAATTTTTACTCTTACATTTAGGTCTGAGATCCAGTTTTCCTTTTTTTTTTTTTTGGTATGAGGTCAGGGTCCTACTTTATTTTTTGCATATGAATATCCAGTTGTCCCAGCACCATTGGTTGAAAAGACTTCTTTCCCTATTGAATAGTCTTTGCATCCTTGTTGAAAATCAATTGACCATGAACATTTGGGTTTATTTCTGGACTCTCAATTTTATTCCCTTGATGTCTATTTCTATACTTATGTGTATATACACTGTCTTGATTACTGTGGCTTTGTAGTATGTTTTGAAATTAGTCTGAGTTCTCTAACTTTATTCTTCTTTTTTAAGATTGTTTTGGCTATTCTGGATCCCTTGGATTGCCATAAAATTTTAGGACCAGCTTGTCAGTTTCTACAGTTGATGGATATTCTGTTCAATTTATAAATCAATTTGGCGAATATTGCCATCTTAACAATTTTGAATTTTCTCATCCATGAACATGGGATGTCTATTTATTTGTGTCTTCTTTAATTTCTTTCAATGATGTTTTATAGTTTGCAATATACACGCCTTGCATTTCTTTTGTTAAACTTATTCCCAAGTATTTTTCTAAGTATTCTTAGAAATACTAAGGTTTTTGGGTTTTTTTGCTGAAATTATTAATGGAATTTTTTTATTTCATTTTCAGATTTTTCATTGCCAGTGGTTAGAAGTAAAATTGATTTTTAAAATATTACTCTGTATCCTGCAAACTTGCCTGACTTTATATATTTGTTTAAAAGTTTTTTAGTGGAATCCTTTGGATTTTCTATGTACATGATCATATCATCTGCAAATAAGAGATAATTCTACTTCTTCCTTTCCAATCTGGATGTACTCTTAAGTTTTAACCTTTTTCTTCCTTTTATTATTTTAACATAAAATGATGTTCCCTAAAGGATAATGATATATTTGCTAACTCTGTATGGTACATGAATGGACATTTTTCACTTCATCAGTACTTAAATACCATAATGTATATTAGAAAAAATATGATGGTTCATAATTTTATGGTGTTAGCTCGAATGTTACTCTATTAGAATATTCCTCCCTGAACCTTCTATTTCAAATAACAGACCTTCTTCACTCTTCCTCTACCTTGCTTCATTTTCTTCTTCATACCACTTATCATCACCATACAAATTATACATAAATGTACACTGATGTATCACACACATGTGACATGTGCAGGCTTATTGTTTGTTTTTCCTGTAATGAATCTCCCCAAGGGCAGAGACTTTGTTTCATTCTTTGTTGGATGGCAGTGCCTAGGACATAGGTGCTCAGTAAATATTTGTTGAGTGACTAAATGATTAATTGTATAGAACAAGGTTAAATCTTTTAAGATAAGCAAGTTAGTTTCAAGTTGTTTCAAGAAAAACACTGAATAAATAGTTATTCAGGAGGTATACAAATAGGATGGAATTTGCCAAGGCTTTATGGCACGCTTGAAGTTTGGGAATATTTGAAAAATGAGAAGAGGTAGGATGGAAATGGAGTTTTGTCATTCTCTGTGAAGTGATAAGTTATCTGCTAGCTCACAGACTCATTGCCTAACCCAGATCAGGGATCCCTTGAGGCTCTTAAGCTATAACACATGGAATTAAATCTATGTGGGAAAGTGGTTCCTGCCATCTGCCACAGAAACCCTCTTGGCAGTTTTGGAGGTCATCTGGAAATGCTTGAGGTACTTTTGGCTGCCTGTGGAAACTTGGCTAATAGGCCTTGATTTCTTTGCAGGGTTCTGGGTTTGCAGAGAGCAGAAATGACCATGACTGCCAACAAGAATTCCAGCATCACCCACGGAGCTGGAGGCACTAAGGCCCCTCGGGGGACTCTGAGCAGGTGGGTAGGGGAGCACTTCTAGGGAAATGGGGTTCACTGGAGGGTGGCATCAAGAGGCAACCAAATGGCTTAGGTCCAAAATATAAATGCTTATCATCTTGACTCTGACAGTTGTCCAGGTGAATGATCTGGGCCCAGCTCATGCTGACTATGAAGCAAAAGCCATCTCTAATATCTATGCCATTTTCCAGTTCTATAAGTGTCCATAGGAGAAAGCAAAGGGACCCTAAAACAGACTTTGCTTTGTGCTGTTGGAGGAGCCTAGAGCTCCAGGAATGGAGCCAGCAAGAAGCAGCTGACATTCTCCTGGCTATATCCCTTTCCTTAAGATGGGACAGCTTGGGCCTGTGCCTGAGCTAGGCTACACTGTAGTGAGGGAGGTTGACCACACTGGGGGTCAGGGTGGGGAGACAGTTATGCATGTTAGCACAAGTTGCAGGCAGAAGTCTAGTTCTACAAGAATTTAGGCTGGGCTGTAAACAAAGCAGCTTGGGGAATTTTAGTCAGTGTCAGCTATAATCCACTTTCCTGGTTTGGTCTTTTTTTAAAAAGTAGAATGTAGAATGATAGAAAAACCACAGATTTTGAAATCATAAACAATTGGCTTCAAACCCAAGCTCTACTTCCCAAATAGTAAGATCTCAGGGCATTTTCTTATGCCCTCCAAAATCTTGGATACTCATCTATGAAATAATAATAATAGTAAGTATCTCACAGAGTTTCTGTGAGGATTAAATGAGATAATATATGTCAGTGCTTAGCATAGTTTTTGGCATAAAGCTTCTCAATAAATGTTAACTCCCTTCCTATGATGGGATAAAAGTTGCCAAAACTGGAAGATGGATGTATAGCTGTCACCAGGGCTTCTCAATTTTGAGTCAAGGCCTAACTTTTTAAAATATTCTTCCCCCCTGCCCAATTTCCACTATGTGGGGGTTAGAGTGGGAGAAGCAGGTTTTACATCAAGTCACAAAGCAGAATCAGGACCACCGACAAGTACCTGTTTCTATTTGGAATATGTACCTACATGTTTTAAATATTTTTAAAAATTGCTCTTCCTTTAGCTTCCCGGCATGCTTGCCATCATAACATGATAGATGATGTTTGTAAATATCTGAGCCTCTGATGTGCCTTAAAAAAGCATTCTTCCAGCCTCCTCTCTAGGTCTTCATTTCCCTTCCTTTCTGCCATATTTCTGCTTTCCTTCCAATTTTCTTTCCTGGACTTTTGGCATGGAGCCCCAGACCTCTGTGGCTAGCTATATCCTTCTCTCAGAGGCTACTGCTGGACCGTGGGTGTTATTTTGAAAGTGTCATCTGGTGGGTTTGCTGGCTGTCTTCACCCCCAGCCATATCTGGGAGTTGCTGTTTGGGCTGAGGAGGGCAGTAAATCACCAGTTCATTTAGGAAGTCATTGTCAGTGAGCTCTGAGGGCTTTCCTCTCAGGCACCAGGCTCTGTGGTGGACAATGGGGGAGAAAGAAGAATGATCCTTTCTCTTTCTTCAAGGCATGTACAACCTGTATTAACGACTTTGGCACCTGAATCTCTTAGTCTGACCTTTCAGTAGATGTTTCGCAGTGACCTGAGGCCCTTTTTTTTTTTTTATCATCACTAGCCCAGGGGTCTCAGTGGGAAAAGACTCCTTGGTGTGTTGGGAACTTTGGTTGGGGAGTGGAAGGGTGCTAGGGCCTGGGAAAGCTGGGTGTTTGACTTGATGGCTGCTTTGGGGACCCCCACGTCATCCACATGGAGGCAGAGGAACCCAGGGGTAGTAGAGGCATCTGTGTTTCACTCTGGGGTAGGAGGTACTCTGGGGCATGAAAAACTGGTGGGAAGGGCAGATGGGACCCTGTGGAACTGGCAAGGTAGGTATTTGCAAGTTTGTGTCCTTAACTTGAATGAGACTTCACCTGAGCCAGTATGGGTTAAAGATCCTGTATTCCATTTTGCTTTTTGACTTTTATGGGTATTTTGCTAATATATTTCCTTCCTTTTCCTCTGTAGCCCAGTTTTGATTGGCAGGGTATGTAGGAGGAAATCTAAGCCTTTTCATTTGACCACCAAAGTGCTAGGTTTTGGTCTTTTGGAGCAGGTTTCCCTTTCTCTTTGTTGATGAGGCAGCATGGGCACGTTGCTTCACCCTCAGCTGCCAGATATACCCTCCCTACATATGGTTCGCACTCCAGCTCATAAGATTTGGCTGCATCCCAATTCTGGGAGTGGGAGGTGAGATTCTCCAAGCTCCCCTGGATTTCAGAAGCCAGGTTTTATGATGTTGGTGTTGATGACCTGGGGTGAGACTAGAAGCAGTGTGGTGACTTGCAAACAAGGAAGTGTTATGTTTAAAGCTAATTCAGCC
Organism: Neomonachus schauinslandi; assembly: GCF_002201575.2. Taxonomy (NCBI): domain Eukaryota; kingdom Metazoa; phylum Chordata; class Mammalia; order Carnivora; family Phocidae; genus Neomonachus; species Neomonachus schauinslandi. The sequence goes on from NC_058413.1 coordinate 47,671,383, forward strand.
ACCTAAACAGGGTGAACTTTGCTACGTGTTGCTCTCAGGAGATTTCACTTGTGCTGTAAGGCCTGGCAGGCAGCAGGGGCAGTTCTCAGAAGACTCGTCATGCCTGCTGATTTCCTGGACAGCTTCTTCACTGTGAACCTCTAGCATCCGGGTCACTGCCCCATTGGAGGTTCAGGCTATCAGTATTGTGTTTGGGAACCTTGCCTCTGGATGGAGGTGTGAGAAACCTGGGTGCCTATAAAAGTGTAGACTTCTTGGTTGTCTTTTCATCTCCCTTGAGCCTGGAACAATGCCTGGTATGTGGAAGATGATAACTATTTATTGACCAGTTGATTAGCTGTCTGGGAGAGGAGCCTCTTCTACCATAGGCTGCTGTGCTATTTGAGTCCTCATAGTACCTCAAAGTACCTTTCTCGTAGGTCTTACCAACTTTGGGCTCCCTTTCCATTCAGTCCCCAGACTCTTAGAAGGGCAGAGCTGAAAGGAACCTTAGAGTTCATTCAGTCGAACCCACGTGTTTTACAGATTGGGAAGCTGAGACGTAGAAAAGGAGAGGTGCTCCCTCCAAATACAAAGCTAACGGGAGAACAACTCAAGGCTAGCTCTCTTGGTCCTTCTGTGGTTTTATTGTACCACTCCTTTCACCTCCCTCTAAACATCCCTGGGATCTTCTTGCTCAAAAACTATTGTCAAGTATGATATGGTCAAACTTGGCCTGGCTTGTAAGGCTTTCATAAAAAGCCGTGGTCTTTCTTTCTACTCTTATCCTTCACTGTTGTCTAATGCAAACCTTACATTTCTGCCAGTCTAGATGCAAGTGTTACTTCCTTCCCAGTGCTTTTCTTAACCACCCAGCAAAGAAGGATTTCCCTCCCCTCTGTATTCACTCTTAGAACCCGTGGTTTGGAGCCTCCAGATGGCACTTATCATATAGTACCTCATAGGGTGGATTTTCATGGGGGTCTTATTTCCCCTACTCTGTTGGAACTCTTTGGAGGCCCAGCACATACTCTTTTGGAATGTTAGAGTTGGAGGGGTCTTGGGATTCATTCAGTTTCATGATGTTACATGCGAGGAAGCTAAAACCCACAGTTAATTGACAGTGGAACCATAATTTCAACTCACATTTGTAGGTTTCTGGGCAGAGCAAGGCATTGGTTTGTAATATGGTAAAGTCCAGAGAGGTCTTGGGGTCCCACTGCTAAAGTGGGCACCGATCTGGACTCTCTGCCTTCGATTTCAGGAAGAGGGGAAGAGCTAGCAGATAGGGAAAATCTCCTGAGAGTGGTGGCTGTGGGTAAAAGATAGTGCTGCAGAGCCTGTCTGAGTGTGGCAGGCTACCTCTCCGGAGGACCTGTGGCTTTAGCCCCCTGTTACCTGAGATGCTTCCGAGAATCCAACTGTGATGTCAGTAATATTTGTCTGGTTATTTATTGCTGCATAGCAACCGGTCCTAAACTTAGTGGCTTAAAACATTAACAGTCATTTATTTTGCTCACAAATCGCAGTTTGGGTAGGGTGGGAAAGCTTGTCTCTATTCCTTGCAGCACTGGTGACTCAGTGGCTAGGGGCTGGAATTATCTGAAGACTTGTACACTTACATGTCTGACCACTGATGCTGGCAGTCAGCTGGGACCTCAGCTGCGGAACACCTATGTGTGGCCTCTGTTGGTTGCATGCTTTTACAGCATGATGTCTGGGTTTCAAGAGTGAGCATCTCAAGAGAACTAGGCAGAAATGCATGACATTTTAATGACCTAGCCTCCGAAGTTGCATGGTGTCTTTTCTGTTTTACCCTGCTGATTAAGGCGAGAACAAAGTTCTGCCTGAGTTCAAGGTAAAGAGCTCTGCACCCCAATTCCAACATGGTGGTGTGTGTGAGGGTGCTCCCCCGCACCATTAAGCAATTCTCCGACACCAGCTCAGTGCCCTACAATTCAACTTGATTCTGAGACCATCTTTTTTTTTTTTTTTTAAAGATTTTATTTATTTATTTGAGAGAGAGAGAATGAGAGACAGAGAGCATGAGAGGGAGGAAGGTCAGAGGGAGAAGCAGACTCCCTGCCGAGCAGGGAGCCCGATGCGGGACTCGATCCTGGGACTCCAGGATCATGACCTGAGCCGAAGGCAGTCGCTTAACCAACTGAGCCACCCAGGCGCCCGATTCTGAGACTATCTACCAGAGAGAGCATCAGATCCCACAATTTAAAGGCTCAGTCCTGTAGACTGCCCTTTGCCTCAGATGCTAATCTCAAGCCAGGTTGTTACCTGTGCTTCTGACAGACTGGCTAAACATCAGAGGTTCCCACGACCCCCTCCTTGGGTTCAGTAATTTACTAGAGTGGCTCACAGAGCTCAGGAAACCCATTTACTCACTAGATTACCAGTTTATTACAAAGGATATTAATGGATACGAATCAACAGCCAGATGAAGAGATACATAGGGCAAGGTCTCAAACAAAGGATTTTTTGTCCTGGGGAGCTTGGGCCTTGCATAGTGGCATGCGGCAGCATTCTGATTCACCAACCTGGAACTTCTCTGAACCCTGCCCTTTTGGGTTTTTATGGAGGCTTCAGTTACATAGGCACGATTGATGAGATCATTGGCCATTGGTGGCTGATTCAACTTCCAGCCAGTCTCCCCTCCCTGGAGTTCTGGGGAGGAGAACAACTGAAAGTTCCAACCCTCTAATCACAAGGTTGGTTTTCCCAGCAAACAGCCCCCATGCTTAGGTGTAGTCCAAAAGTCACTCATTAACATGACAAAAGACACCTTGATCACTGTCATCTCTTAGGCAATTCCAAGGGTTTTAGGAACTCTGTGCCAGAAATGGGACTAAGACCAATTCTATATTTCTTATTATAAATCACAACATCACACAAGCCGAGGGAAAATAATTGCCACTTGATGAGAGGAGTATCCACTTCACATTGCTAGAAGGACATGTGAGATGGGGTAGGTCATGATCACTGTCTTTGGAAAATGCAATCTGCCATAGTCTGCCCTCTGATCACAAATATTCACATCCTTGCCCAATGTGAAATACACTCAGTCTCTCCCCTAAGTTCCCAAGTCTCATCCTGTTAATGGCATCAGCTTGAAGTCTAAGATCTCATCATGTGAGTCTGGTTCAGGTATAGATGAAACGCTTTGGGTGCAGTCCCTTTCTCTCATTGTGTGCAGTTCCTCAGCTGGGACTGTTAGAACACCTATATGTACCCTCTGTACATGGCCTGGGCTTCCTCACAGCATAGGATATCCTATTTCTCTTGATGTGAAGACCTGTAAACTAGAGAGAATATGTATCTGCCACCCAAGATACCTGGGTGGGACAGGCCCAGAATAACCACTGTAGATAGCCCTCTTCACACAGGGGGAAACCGGAGGCCACGCAGCAGTTACTGGCCCATTGTAATTCTTATATCCAGTGAGACACAAGTGACCGAAGCCTTGGCTAAGTCGTGGTTTTATTGCCTCGGAGGCATTTACCTTGTCTCTGGCTCCCCGCTTAGGGCTTTGGGTTCTGCCCTGACTCTGATTCCTTCTTCCTTTTCTCTCAAAATCAAAAGTAGCCCATTTGTGCAGGTGAGTAGTTTTCTCCGTCGGCTTCATACCCATAAAATTTCAAATGTCCAGAGTCTTCCCTTCATTTTATATGGTCTCTGTGCTTCCCAGCCCCAGCCGATATACTTCATTTAAAACTTGGTGGGTTTCTTCGGAATCCCTTTATAACCCACTGCAGTGGACAGAAGGCACGTGTACAGATCACTTCACCGTGAGCCCCTTCCCGCATTGGGTTCCCTGGGAGACTGCTCGGGGACAAGGGTTCTCACGAGTCTTGGAAGCCTTACATTTACAGAGGATCTGCACGGCCCACTCTTCAAATCATTAGAAGGCCTTTTGTCTGTATGTCTGTAAGATTCTCAGAGGAATGCTTGAAACCATTTTTTTAGGTCTTTTTTTTTTTTTTCAAAGATTTTATTTATTTATTTGAGAGAGAGAATGAGAGAGAGAGAGAGAGAGCACATGAGAGGGGGGAGGGGCAGAGGGAGAAGCAGACTCCCCGCTGAGCAGGGAGCCCGATGCGGGACTCGATCCTGGAACTCCAGGATCATGACCTGAGCCAAAGGCAGTCGCTTAACCAACTGAGCCACCCAGGCGCCCCATTTTTTTAGGTCTTGACAAAAGATTTTTTAGTACTAGACCTACTCTAGATTTTTTTTTAAAGCGGTTTATTGACAGATAATTAAACTTGAACTGAACCTTTTAAAGTGTACAGATTAGTTCACACACCCGCGCGCACACACACACACACACACACACACACACACTAAAACTGCCACTACAATCTGGAAGCCATTTCTTAATTTGAGAATTTTTTTCCTATCTAGAGAGACAAAAACAAGTGTTATTTTCTAACCCGGAAAGCCCTTTCTCGTTTCTGTTTCCTTTCCGTGTTGCTTGAAAATGGAACAGTCCCTTTTTTGTCTCCTCTCCTCTGTCTTGTACTGTAGGCAGCTAGAGGTCGGACCGCACCTGCAGCACTGCTCGGAGATACTTTAAGCTGGATCGTCGAATTAGGTAGATTTCCTATTTTCCTTGTCGCCACTGGGGACAGAATTACCAAACTTTACAACATTTACGAGGGTCCCCTTCCCTCCAGCTTCTACTAACATTTTCCTTACTTTCCTGTAACCTCTCCTGATAGCCTGTCACTCAGTCCCCAAGTCAGTGATTTAGGATTTTGTTTCAACAGCACTAAATTTCTAGGTACCAAAAACTGTTCCACTTATCTACTGCGACATAACTACCCCAGAATTTATGGTATAAAACAACCATTTTATTATGCTCACAGACTCTGTGGCTTAGGAATTCAGAGAATACTTCAGGGATGGCTGGTCCCTGCTCCATGATGTCTGGCATCTTGGCTGGAAAGACTTTAAGGCGTAAGGTGACTCATTGATTAGGGGTTGGTGTCACCTAGACGTGTCTTGCTTCATGTCTGGGGGTTGATGTTAGCTCTTTCTGGAACCTCAGCTGGGACTGTTAGAACACCTATATGTACCCTCGGTACATGGCCTGGGCTTCCTCACAGCATGGGAGATAGGAAGTAGAAGCTGCTGGTTTCTTGAGGCTTGGGACTGAAAATTGGCACCGATTCATTTCAGTTGTATTCTATTGGTCAAGCAGTTGCAGAGTCCAGATTCAAGAGAAGAGGTGATTTTTATAGGAGGCATGTCAAAAAATTGGGGGACCATGTTTTAAAACCATCACAAGTATCTTTAATATGGTTTCCTGGAACTACATTTCTCTCCCTGTTGGCTTTGCACAGTACCTGATTCTGCTTCGTAGGGCAGTCCCATTTTTACTGGACTAGGGCTTTGGGGATATTCCTGTAAGGCATCATTTTTAACCTGCTGCAGGGAGGACTTCTGTCTTGTAAGTACTCTGTGTTCATTGAAGCTACTACTTAGAGGACTTGGGGTTCCCACCCAGAGAAGAGCTCACTGATCCTCTTTGTGCTTCCCTAGAAATCAGCTGGAAGGTAGACAGGTATGGCTTTGGTAGATTCTTAAATGTACTTTTGGAAGTGAAAAGATGACTCAGTTTCTGCTCTGACCCTAGTTACCATTCTACTTACTCTGACAAGCTGTGGTTGACCTCAAGAGTCTCTATAGATGGTGGTCCATATGTAGCTCCACTTGGAGGATGAGGCTATCCTGGACCCTGTTGAGGGCTTCCAACCATTTGAGATGAGGTTGCTTTGGGAACAGGAAGGCCAAGTTGTGAGTGTCACCCTGTTCTTTGGCTTTTTATCAGGACCATGTCCCAGAGTGGGATGTCAGTGGGAGTTATTGAGCTGAGCCCCTGCTCTGGCCTGGGGAGCAAACTTCTGGGCTTGCTAATGGGACTCAGGAGAAGCCTTCCTCTCCTTTCTCCTCCTTGGGAGCCTCAGATAATGGCCTTGAGGGAATATAGTGAGAATGTCATCTCCAGACTTAGGGCAGTCACTGTGTGGTGGGAGGATGCTGATGTCCACTGAGTCAACAAGGGCCCATCTTCATTGAACAGCCCTAGAATGGTGAATGGCCAACTCCCAGGCAGTTTCATTGGGGAGCAGGCTAGACACCTGTTTCATAGAGACTAAGCATATTGGAAACTGGGCTCTGTGTAACCTTAATTTGCAGACAGGCTCACTTCATGGCATCCACAGCCCATCTTGTTACCTCCGGGGCTATTTCTTGGACCCATAGGAATCTTCCCTAACTGGCTCCAACTTGGTCATCTTCCTGATACCAACACACTCAGAAGCCCTGTCTCCAGAACATGCTGAGTTCAGAAACCTCTTGTCATCAAGGACTAAAGATCCTCCCAGAGAGTTCTTGGGTGCACTTGGCAATATATGGGGCATCCCTTGGCATGAATGCTTACTGCTGTGTTCCTGGAGAATGGCTCAGATCACTAAGTGAAGGGTTGGGTTGTGTTCTTATGAAACAATACCAGAGGGAAGGGCACATACTTTGCATTTTGACTCTCACTTTCTGTCTGTTTATACACATACGGCACATGTTGCTTTTTCTTTAAATACCTCTTTCCATACCCTTAGTTCATACTCTCTTTTCTACTCAGTTGTCTTACATATTTGTCTGTATGTGAGTGTTCATGCCCCTCTGTTTCATTTAAATTTCCTTTGCATTCTCCCCCGCCTTTCTCCTCTCTTTCTCCTTTTATATGTTTGTCTCACTCCCTCTCCTGTAAATGCTGGTTTTGGCCAGTCACATGCTGCAGTATTGGCACCCACGCCTGATGAGCAGCAGATCTGGCTGCCTGCTGACAAGGTGGTGGCATGAGTGCCCAGTTTCAGTGTCTGCCTCCCCAGGGGCAAGCCTGGGATTTTTAGAATAAAGAGCAAAAGATGATCAGAGCACAGTCATAGGTGTCTCTTAGCTGTGCTGTATTTGCTTTTATATTTCTTTTACCTCCCTGGAGCTATTTATGGTGTTCAAGCACTTTTTAATTGTACATCATTTTAGCCACACAGCTAGTATATACGGATACTCAGAGCAAGTGTTTTTTCTGTTTCATGGATAAAGAATCTGAGGCTCAGAGAATTTTGATGACTTTTCCAGGAGCATATCTGGAAAGTGAGGGAACTGGGACCAGAAGAAACCCAGGTTTCTAGATTTTTGGGAACTGACAGCCGATGCTGGTCTGCACTAAGTGCTTTGTGTAACTTTTTGTGTTGTTCTTCAGATCGTATGTGACAAAGAGGGGGAGGTAGGGGGGCGTCTGTGAATATCCTGGGCAGGCATAAAGAGACCTAGGTTTTAACTATTTTTTATTCATTCATTTAGTCATTCAATATAAATATTAATTCCTACTAAATTCTAGATGCAGTGCAAAGAGTAGGGGGTATCAAGATTAATAAGACACCGGGCGCCTGGGTGGCTCAGTTGGTTAAGCGACTGCCTTCGGCTCAGGTCATGATCCTGGAGTCCCAGGATCGAGTCCCGCATCGGGCTCCCTGCTCGGCAGGGAGTCTGCTTCTCCCTCTGCCCCTCCCCCCTCTCATGTGCTCTCTCTCATTCTCTCTCTCTCAAATAAATAAATAAAATCTTTAAAAAAAAAAAAAAAGATTAATAAGACACCATCACCACCTTCAACTAGGTCCACTCATCGTTTAGTAAGGGAGGCAAGTGAGGAAACAATCTAGTCCAATAACATGTTACAAGTACCGTAAGACATTTTTCCAGGTGCAGTGGAGGCGTCAAAACTTGGCCATCTCCACCTGGATGAAAGGGGGTAGGGTGAAGAGAGATTCCAGAGCAGAGCTACAGAGATATGTAAGGGAACAAGCCAACATTCTAGAGGCATGAAAAGCAAGGAGTTTGATGTGGGTGGTTTTGGGATTGTATGTAGGAAAAGACAGATGACAAAGTGAAAATAGGGAACAGATCACGAGGCCTTGTCATCCATGCCAGTGAATTTGCACTTCCTTCTGTGGATAATGGGGAGTTTCAAGCGTGAAGATTTTTGTGTTTTAGAAAGATGTCAGAAGATGAGAGGACTGACTAGAACTGGATTAAGATTGAAGGCAGAGAGAGAAATTAAGAGATTGTTTTAAGAGTCCTGGTGAAAGATCACATCTGAACTGAGGAAGTAGCAGTAGCAGAGGGGATGAGGAGGAAGGGGGCAGATCTGAGAAAGGTGAAGGTTATAGAATTGATAGGACTCAGTCATTAAGTACATCAGTGTGTTTGAGGAAGGAGCTGGGTACAGATGCTTGAAGGAGTGGGAAACAAAGAACAAATCTGGACCTCTTCTCTCCTCTGTGGAATGCATTGGAAAACATGAGGCAGTAAAGGCCAGTGGTGGAAGCATAGAACAGCATAGGGATGAGACCATGCGAAAAGACATTCAGCCCAAGTGGGTGGGAATGAGAGCAAAAGGGGTTCTCCTGTCTAAGGCCAATGCTTCTAGATGGGCATGGGATCCCCATCCCCTTTACTGCCTGCTTAAGGACATTGCTCCTGCATTTGCCCTCTCTCGTTCTGCATTGGCAGCTTTTCTCTCTAACTGGATCATTCCAGTCATCATTCAGACATGCTGCGTCATATCTCCTGGCTCAAGCTAACCAACAAAATGCTTCTATTACACCACGTTCTCCTCTACCCACCACCTCATTTCCTTGTTCCCCCTTTTAGGAAAACCCTTTGAAAGAGATACCTGAATTCTTTGTCTCCACTTCTCATTCCATTTTCTTGAATTCCTTCCAGTCAGGCTTCCCTTCCTACCTCTCTACCAAAATCTCTTTTCTCAAGGTCATAGCATCCTCTGCATTGCTAAATCTAATGATCAACTGTTTCTCAGTCTTCCCCTTACTTGATTGTTAGCAAATTTGACTCAGTTGATCACTCCCTATTTTTTGAAGGTCTCAGGACATCAGTCTTCATGGTTTTCTTCTTTCCTTATTACATGCTCTTCTCAGTCAATCTTCTTCACTGGTTCCTCCTTTCTCTATGTGACTTTGAAACACTGGAAAGCTCCAGTTCAGGCCTTGGGTTTCTGTAGCTATTGACTCCCTAGATGAGCTCATATAGTCATATAGTTTTCTGTCTTTTATTACTGAAGTATGGTTGACAGACAATGTTATGCCAGTTTCAGGTGTACAACGTAGTGATTTGACAATTCTATACATTATGCAATGCTCACCACAGTGTCTTGTAGTACAATATTATTGACTATAGTCCCTATGCTGTACTTTTCATCTCTGTGTTATTTATTTTATAGCTGGAAGTTTGTACCTCTTAATCCCCTTCACCTGTTTTGCCCATCCCACCATCTATTTTTAATCTTTTGAGGAACTTCCATACTGTTTCCCATAGTAGTTGCACCAAATTTACATTCCGACCAAAAGTGCACAAGGGTTCCCTTTCTCCATATGCTTGCCAGTGCTTGTTATTTCTTGTCTTTTCGATACTAGCCATACTTGGTCATATAGTATTAAGTAATATCTATATACTGCTGATGACTCCTAGGTGAGGTTTATAACCCTAACTCCATTCTATCAGGTTCTCAGGCCAAAAACCTTGACATCATCCTTGACTTCTCTTTGTCTCTCGTACCTTTTATCCAGTTCATCAGCAATCCTATTGGCACAGCTCTCAAAATAGATTCATCTCTTCTGCTACCATTCTAATCCAAGCCATAATAATCTCTTGCCTGGATTATTGCAGTGTCCTTTAGGTGATCTCCTTGCTGCCATGCTTGCATCCCTGCACTCCGTTCTCTGATGTGAAGTCAGAGCATATCATTTTTCTGCTCATACCCCTTCAAGAGCTTCCTTTCTCTCTCAGAGTAAAAGCCCAAGTCTTATTATTGGTCCATAGGGTCTTCTGGTGCCTCTCTGACTAATCTCCAGCCCTCTGCCTCTTCTCACTCGACTCTGTCCACACTGGGCTTTTTGCTGCCCCCAGAATACAGTAAGTATGTAGTTGCCTCAAGCCTTTGCCCTGTTGCTCCTTTTGCCTACAACATTTGTCCCCTGGATAAACTCATTGTTCACTTCCTTAAGGCTATATTCACATTGTCCCCGGCAGAGGGGCCTTCCCTGATCTCCCTCACTGTGAATCTTTCTCCCTTTCCCCTTTTTTATTCTTCTTCATTGGCTCCATATCCATCTCTCAGTGTTGGTTTGTTTATTATCTGTTCACTCTAAACAAATAAAGCCACACTGCCTCCCTCCACTAGACTATAACCTATAGAGAGACTTTGTCTAATTTTAGTCTCTGCTGATCCATGATGCCTAAAATAGCACCTGGTATGTATTTGGATCCAGGCACCACCATTCATGTGGCTACAGTTTCCCACTGTCCAACAGGGGAGAATTATCTTTCACTACCAGCCTGCATTTGAGGAACTGGAAGATAGCTAGTGGGGACTGGTACCTATGAGTGAGTGAGCACCCCCTCCCATCCATGCTCAGGAGATGCCACCTGCCATGGGAACACTGCCACAAAGAACCATGCATCCTCATCGCCAGTCCCTATCATGTTCACCCCTTAAGGCTCCTTGTTTTCTGGGTTAACAGGTTGTCCTGAGCCCTCCTTCCACTTGGGGCAAAGACTGATGGAAGCTGATTCTATTATTGGGATTACAGAACTAGCTCCATTTGCAGGGAGTGCTCAGAGGAGATTCTCAGGCCAGAGCTCCAAGTAGAGAGAGTGAGATCCAAACATCAAGACCATGGAAGCTGCTCTGTGCGGAAGTGGAGGAGAGAGGCATGGGAATGGAAGGTTCAGGGCAGTAGTTCTGCACTGGGATAGGGCAGGCCAATTATACACATGGCTGACCTTTCCCACCTGCATCTTTTACTATTAGAACAGTTTATTGCTTTATTACTTCTCACGTTTCTGTGCATTTACTGGGCAGTCCCTCTGCTGGTTTTCCCTGGAGTCTCTCATGTAGCCAAATTCAGTTGGGTCCAAGTGTCAGCTCACGTTGGGCTGGCTGTTGGCTGTAGGGGCCTCGGTTGTGCTCCACATGGCTTCTCATCCTCTAAAAGACTAGACTGGCTTCCTAACATGACAGTCTCAGGGTAGCATTCCAGGTATGTTAAGGGGGATTCTGCAAGGCCTCTTGAGGCCTCAAGTTTGGGACTTAGTTTAATTTCTCCTCCATTCTGTTGGTCAAAGCAAATCACAAGGTAAACCTAGATTTAAGGGGCAGAAAAATAGGATCCACCTTTTGATATCATGAGCTGCAAAGGATTTATGGCCATTTTAAATTACTCCCTTTCTCTTCCACTCCAGATGTTTAGAATCCAAGGACAAAGGTAAGCTCTTTGAAAAAGTTTGCCAAGTGATTATTCTGAATAGTGAGCCCCTTGTTAATATTAGTAATTATCAAGCTAAAACCGAGTACTATGTGTTAGCCACTGGGTTCAACACTTGATGTGTGTTGTCTCTGTTCCTTACAATAATCCCCTGAGACGTGTGTTCTTTTAACCTCCATTTTACAGATCTAAGGTTTAAGGAGATAAAGCTATTGGCTCAAGGTCATGTAACTTGTTAGTGGCTACTCTGAAATGTGAACCCTAAGGCTTTATAATATTTTTACCCTCTGTTGAGAAGAACTGGCCTAGCATAACCTGGTGAAGAACTTAATACTAATGATAACTAACAGTCATAGTGAGTTACAGTATATGATATCAATTCACATCCAGTCTCATTTGCCCATTATGACAACCCTGTGATATAGTCAGAACAATTTGGAGGAATTGAAGCTGGAAGCTCAGAGAGAATGAGTGGCTTTGCTTATAGTCACATTCCTAAAAAGGTAGAATCAGAAACATGGAGAGATAGCAGTGAGTTCTTCTGTCAAGTGAGAATCCCATGAGGGCAAGGCCTTATCTATATTGTTTACAAATTTATCCCTAGGACCTTGGAGTGAGTGAATGCTGCCTTCTCTGTGATGAATTTGGGGATGACTAGGCTCCAGGTCAGCTTGGGCAGGCCCCTTCTCCCATCCCGAGCTGCTAGAACACACTGAGCCTGGCCTGTGTGGGGAGGCTGCGCAAGGAGCCCCTGTAGCTCTGCCCGAAACTCAGCAATGATACAAAGACCAGCACCTTTAAAGGGAAGGGCCAGTCTCTTCTCTATTTGATCCTTCATGAGAGGAGAGAAACTAAACTTTAGTTAAAGCAGGCTAGGTATTTAGGCTTTGAGAGAATTTCTTACCTTGTGGAGATTTTTCCACGCGGGAACTACTAAGGGAAGTTAGGGAGTCATCTGTTCTAAAACCATGCTGGAATCGGACAGACCAGAGATCCTTACCATATTTCTTTCCCACCTGTGGGAGCCATGCCATACGCCATACACACCTACGCTTCCCGCCCCCCAATAAATACAGTGGCTTCATGGCCTGGTGAATTCTCACCTTGGGGGTTGAGGAGACTCGTCCGTAGGGGAGCATATATCAGAATGTCTGGAGAGATGAGGCATATACAAGAGGCTTCCTAAGAGATTCTGAGTCTCATTAGATGACTGTCCTCTCCCACTAGAATTTAAGCTTCATGAAGACATGAATTTTTGCCTCTTTTATTTATTCTTGTGTCTAGCACCTAGAGCAGGGCCTGGTACATAGTAGGTGCTCACTAAGTATTTGTTGAATGAATAAACACATGTCCAGGTTGTTTTCTATTAACGGCACCTTCTCCCACCTCCAAAGGAGAATAACGGAAACAGAGTCCTTTGTGGGGTCCAGACATTGCTGGCTCGCAGGGCTGGACTGATGATGACCTTTGGCATCCATGGTTCTATGAAATAAATGAGGGACTTAAGGCCTCCCTCGTTGTGAGTAGGTTGGGATCTCCCCAGGCTCGAGCTTGGCACATTGCCCTGCTGCTGCCTACCCTAGGGAGTGCTGAGGCTTATTCCTTTCATATGTCCTTGCTGTGCAGAGTCTCTTTGGTCATTGCCTTGGCTGGGCACTGCATTTCTACCATCCGTGCCCATGTACACGTGGGATGGCTCTTGTTTGACTTGCCCTTTTAAAAACAACTTAAGCATGTTGAGGTTTCCTGTTGATCGGGGGCAGCCAGAGGCTATGACCCAACAGGGAATTGTCGGCCAATCCCTGACTCACCCGAGCTCCAGTTTTCTGTGTGTGAGCAAGTAGTGACAGCAGGCTGGCTCGAGGGCAGCTGGCTGCCTTCCTGTGGATGGCATGGCCCTCTGGAGCCTGTGAGGCTCCCGCCCAGCTTTAAGGGCCATGGCATGAGGGTCAGGTAGGCCTTCGTAGCGTGCGGTGTTGGCAAGACCCTGCTGTATTTGAACTAAAACTGTTTGTGGAGAGTGCCGAGAGTTGAGAGTGATGACCCTAGCAGACAATCAGAAAAGTGTACTGAAAGAGAAGTCTGCTCATGGTTCTTGTCAATAAGCCCACCTTTACCTTTTCCTTTATTTGTCCTCCATTCACTGAGCACCTTCCAGATACTGAGGATGTGTCCTTCCACTTGGAAGAAATCGTGGACTGGTAGGGAAGAGGTCTAGAGGTCTTGAAGGGGAAGAGGTCCCTGCTACTTATAAATGCTACATTTGAGATAAGGCTATGCATGGGGCTCTGAGGGTTTCTGCCAGGTTATGTCTGGGAGCCTAGGCAGTTCACAAAGATGGCAGAGGCCACTGCTTCCTCTTGAGAGGGGCAGCATAGTATTTTATAAGTTCCTGTCCTGGCTTCCCCCCTCACCGGCTGAGGGACCTTGGATGAGATATTTAGCCTCTCTGTGCCTTTGTGGTTTTCATTTGTAAAGTGGAGATAATAATAAACAATAATAATTGTGTAGAGTTTTCGTGAAGACTAAATGAGTTAATAATATGTGTAAAACCAGTTATTTCGAACTCTTCCCCCTATTGGCTAAGACCTGCAAGTGGATTTAGTGCTGAGAAGTGGCCACTGCTTGGAGGGTAGAGCCTCCTGAGGAGCTGGCCTCTCCTCCCCATGGGCATCCTCGCTAATGGGGCAGAGAGGACTCTTTCTTTTTTTTTTTTTTTTTCTTCATTTTTTTTTTTTATTCTTATGTTAATCCCCATAGAGAGGACACTTTCTTGAGGGACCCTGATGCTTTGAGACTCTCAGGGACCTGAATTCTGGTCAAGACCCAAGCTGAGGTGCAGTATGCTGTGCCGGTAACAGAAGTCTCGGGAGACAGGGGTTTGTTAAGGAGACGGAGCAAAGGGCTCGGGTGTATATTTGGGGTACTTCAGGAAGTAGCGTGCTTGAGATGCTTTCTAGCAGCTCCTGGGAACTGATCACCAGCATTTCTTCCCAGTGCCACATTCCGTGGGGCCATGTTGGCAGCTTGAAATCAGCTGCAGTGGGAGTATTTATACTGCGGAGATTGGCCGATGTTACAGAACTGTGCTTTCTCTTTCAGAGGGCCGACCGCTAAACATTTCGCAGCACACCCCTGGCCTTACTGTTCTCTAGCTGGCCCATGTAGCTTCTTGGGATCCTCTGACCTGACACAGAGCTGGCCTGTTCCAGACAGCACTCAGGGCCTCTGGGATCGAATTGGGCAGAGAGACCCATTGAGTTTGGCCGGCTGTGAATAAGCAGTGTTCCTTCCCTTGAGGATGGCTTTGAAAGGTGTATTACTTGAATAGAGTACTTCGAGCTTGGATGCCCTGCAGGAAAGAGATACTGAGTGGGCCAAAAATGAAACGCCATGCCTCTGGTTGTCAGGCCACTCACTGCCATTTTCTCTTCTTTTCCTTTTTTTTGTTTTTGTTGCTTTTAGGTCTCAGTCAGTCTCTCCACCTCCAGTTCTCTCCCCACCGAGGAGTCCCATCTACCCGCTCAGTGATAGTGAAACGTCAGCCTGCAGGTACCCAAGCCGCTCCAGCTCCCGGTTGCTCCTCAAGGACTGGCACCCCCGTGATCCTTCACCCCCAAATCCTCAAGCTCCCTCCCCAGACACTTCACCACCCATCTGTCCCCTCAAGGCCACCAACTTCAGTTATTTGGACAGAAGCCCTTCAGTGTGCAAGAGAGAGGACCAGAAGGAGAACGTCCAAGGGGCAGCCCAGGATGTAGAGGGAGTAGCTGCTTGCCTCCCCCTTGCCCAGAGCACCCCATCCCTAGGGCCAACAGCTGGCCCACGGAGCTTCTTTTTGAACCGCACTGGCACCCGTGCCCACAGCCTGGGCATCCGGGAGAAGATTTCAGCATGGGAGGGGCGCCGAGAGGCTTCGCCCAGGATGAGCATGTGCGGGGAGAAGCGGGAGGGCTCTGGGGGCGAGTGGGCGCTCAGTGAGGGCTGTCCCAGCGTGGCGCCATCCCCCTGCAGCTCAGAAAAAGCCTTCGATTTCAAGGGCCTCCGGAGGATGAGCAGGACCTTCTCAGAGTGCTCCTACCCTGAGACCGAGGAGGAAGGAGAGGCGCTCCCTGTCCGGGACTCTTTCTATCGGCCAGAGAGACGGGCGGGCCGGAGTGAGCCCAGCGCCTTCCTCAGGGGGCATGGCAGCAGGAGAGAGAGCTCAGCAGTGCTGAGTCGGATCCAGAAAATTGAACAGGCCCTGAAGGAGCAGCCAGGCCGGGGACTCCCCCAGCTCCCCAGCAGCTGCTACAGTGTAGACCGAGGGAGAAGGAAGACTGGGACCTTGGGCACCTTGGAGGAACCAACAGGGAGCACGAGTGTGAGCACTGGCAGCCGGTCAGGAGTGGCTGGAGTTGGGGGGGAGGCAGGCCCACCCCTGGAGAGGGAAGGCAGTGGCTCCACT
Organism: Neomonachus schauinslandi; assembly: GCF_002201575.2. NCBI lineage: Eukaryota > Metazoa > Chordata > Mammalia > Carnivora > Phocidae > Neomonachus > Neomonachus schauinslandi. The sequence continues at coordinate 47,687,166 of NC_058413.1, forward strand.
AAGCCAGGGACCCCTGGAAATAGCCCGAGCTCCCAGCTGCTGCCATCAAAGAGCTCCCCTGATCCCGCTGTGAACCCTGTCCCCAAACCCAAGCGCACCTTTGAATATGAGGCTGACAAGAACCCCAAGAATAAGCCAAGCAATGGTCTACCTCCTTCGCCCACGCCTGCTGCTCCACCCCCCCTGCCCTCCACCCCAGCCCCACCAGTCACCCGGAGACCCAAGAAGGACATGCGTGGTCACCGCAGGTCCCAGAGCAGGTAACGAATGCTCCTCCAGTCAGTGTCTTAACAGCCGGGCACAGTGGCTTTCTCCTCATTTGAAGATGCAAAAGCGGATTGTAATTGTGGGTCTCAGTCAGCAGTGCTTCCTAGGTCCCGAAGCAGTGAATCCTTGTTAGGCGGTAACCTGAGTTAGATGAAAAAGAAATTGTTCTGCTCTTGCCGGGATAAGGATATGTAAATGTGAGTGGGAGGGTGAAAATGGTGAAAATGCTGTCTACTGAAGGTGTGGCTAGATTTGGCCTTTGGGGGAAAGTTGGGCTGTGTCTTGAACCCTGTTGGAACTTCCTTGGTCCCTGGGGGAGGGGGAGGGCCACCTTCCTTTTAGATAAAATGGGCAGTCCCTTGAGGACTAGTAGTAGGATCTTAGCCTCATGACCACCTGAAATGCCAGCATTAGAAACTTATTTCTTTGAGGGAATCATCATCTGAATACTGCATGTTGTCCTTAACACGGTAGTATTGAGACATTTAAGGTGGTTTTCTCTTTCCTGAGGGCTTCCTGGCCATTTAGGGACCCTGGGCCTATAGGGAGAGGGGATCCTTGGATCCTGAAAGGGGAGACTGATGGAAAAACGAGTCGAAGAACATTTTACTGCTTCTTCACCATGTCCAAGAATGACCTGTGCTGACACTCTCATTGTCTTCCTGGTCAGTCTCCGCATTCCTGACCCTGGACTACCTGGGCTGTCCTATAGTGACCGGGAGCTGGAGCTGCTAGGGTTTGGGAAAGTTGACTGGTGTCTTATTCTCTGAATTGGGGTAGGCTGGGAGCCTGCCTCCTTGGGAAGGCCTATCCCTCTCTCCCTTACTGCCTTTCTCTTCTAAACCAAAGTCAGATGGCATTCAGGTTTATTTCACTTCTCAGGATTCTTCCGTTGGACCCCATACTTCAGGCTGCATCCAGCATATCCCATCTCATATAGATAACTGTTCAGCCATGAGAGGAAGATATCAGAAAGTTTCAGATCCATGGACCAGAAGAGCCCTTGGCTAAGGGAAATCCTATGTTTTGGCTCACCCCAGCATGCTCACTGGCTCTTAAGTCTTTAACAGCCTACCGAGAGTGTTTGCTTTGTTCTTTATCCATTTCTTTAAACACCCATCTAGAGCCTGCCATGCACCAAACCTTGTACTGGTTAAGGGGACACAGGGTCAAATAAGATGTGGTTCTTCCATTCTTCCATTCTTAATGTGATATAGGAGATAGATGCACAAATAAATCCTAGATGCTGTTCTATGTGACGTGATCCCTGTCCATGTAGGGTGCTATAGAGACCCAAAGGAAGAGGCAGCTAAATTAGGCTGGGGAGTGAGCGAAGCCTCCTTATAGAGGGAGTTGCTGAACTAAATTTAGAAGAGCAAAGAATTTGCAGTTAGCAAGGTGGAAAAGGGGGGTGCGGGAGAGTACATCAGCCTGAAGGTTTTACACATACTCCCACACACATTACATTTATACATAATATACACACACACACACACATACCATATATGGTAGGGCCACTTCACATAAGAAGTAACTTCGGAAATTTAAAAATCTGTGCTCTTGGGGAAAAAAAAGACCATTCAAAAAGTACAGACTGTTTTATTTGCCTGTTCACATAGTGAGCATATTCCCTCTAGGAGCAGGTGAGTTTGTTTCTATTGTGTCAGGTATGATTCTTATATTTAATATACCTTTTTATTTAAAAAAAAAATGCAAGCCAAATATTTCTTTGGGTATTCAACCAAAGAAAAAGAAATCTGTTAAAAAAAATCTGTGGAGAAACTGACAATATTAGTCTTAATCCAAGACAGTGTGTTGGTCTTCCTGAGGGATTTTCAAGGGTAATTTGGCTGAACATGATTTGTGTCTTATTTGCTAACTTGAGAACTACCTGCAAAAGATGTTGACCTCACTGTATGTAGATCCATGAGAGCTTGATCTCAGACCACCAGTTTCTGTGGGCCTACATTCAGGAACCACTGCACTCAACTGGGTGGAAAGTCTATGTCAGAGACAGATTTGGAAGCCATCATGGTAGGAGTGGTAGATAGAGGGATGGCCATCAGTATTTGGGCCCCAGAAAGTACAGAGTGAGAAAGAGAATCCTAAAGACAGAATTCTGAGAGACCCTGGCATTTAAAAGGCAAGTAGAAAAGGTGAACTCCTCACAAGAGCCTGGAAAGTAACTGCCAAAGAGGCTGTTGACCGTGTCATACAAGGTGAAGGAAGGAGAATGCTAGTTAGAGTGTTCAGCTGTGTCAAGTGCTCCAGAGTAGCCAGGCAAGCTGAGCATAGAATGTGGCTTTTAGGACACCTTCAGTTCTTGACTTGCACCCCAACACTCTCAGGAGTTTTTCATTAAACAAGAGAGAAAGGCTGAGATGTCTAATGGTACCCAAAAGAAGAGGGAGGTGTTAATGGGTGGGAGGAGGTCTTCAGTCAGTGCCTTTCCTTTCTCCCCCTCCCCGGGGGTTTGCCAGGACCTGCCTTGGAGAGAGAGAGGATGCAGCTGGGGTCATGCCTTAGCTAATGGAGGAGAGGAGGAGAGAGTACTCTGGGCTCAGGCTGTCTGAGGAGCTAACAAGCTGTGGTTTAAAAATTCTGCAGTAGAGGGGATGGCCATTTGTGGGGTGGGAAGGAGCAGGTGACTAGCTGAAGGGAAACTGGTTCTTGGAAGTAGCTTCTGACTACAAATTGCCCTCCTACTTCCACCTCAGAAGCAGTGTGGTTTGTTTGGAAGTCTCAGCCCTTCCTCTTCCAACACCCCACCTACCACCAACTGCTTCCCTGACCCCCAAACAGCCCTGGGCACCACCCGTCCACTGTTGAGTCCTTACCACCTGTTCAGATCAGGGGCCCTTGCTATGGGGCAGGTGTGATGGAGACTCCAGAGGCAGAACAAGTACTCTATTCTTGTGGTACTGGCAGGTGCTTCTCAAGGATGACATGCTCCAGGACTTGGAGGCCCAGGTCAAAGCTTAGACCCTGGAGCCACACAGCCTGGGTGAGTCCTGCCTCTTGTCATTTCATCTCCCTGAGCCTCCACCTCCTCATTCATAAAATGGCACAATAGCTCATAGCAGCATTGTGAAGATAAATGAGGTTCACATGCAAGGCATTTGATAGAGCATCTGACACATGACACCCTTCTTAGCTGTGGGAGTTGTTACAGGTATTATTTGCAGGCACCCAGTCTGGGCCTCTCAGACCGTTCTCTCCTCATTTGAGTGGTAAGTTTTGATCCATCTTGATGCGTTGCTTGGTAGCTGGTTGGTGAGGAGGACCTCTGGACTTTGCTGTTGGCCATGGCCATTCCCCCAACAAGGCAGTCGGAATCTAGTTTTGCTGGAATGACTCATGCTCTTGTTATCTACAGAAAATCCTTTGAGTTTGAGGATGCATCCAGTCTCCAGTCCCTGTACCCCTCTTCTCCAACTGAGAATGGTACTGAGAGCCAACCCAAGTTTGGATCCAAAAGCACTTTAGAAGAGAATGCCTATGAAGATATTGTGGGTAAGCTATGGCAGAGGTGGTGGGCTGGCTTGTCTCTGGGGGCTGCAGAGCAAGAACAGGAGGAACACTCCCAGGTTCCACTTCATTCACTGTGGGCAGACCTGGCCCAGCTTCTGGAACTTCTCAAGAAAATGGGCACCAGAGGAAGCAGCTTAGCAAAGACTGAGCAGCTGAGAAATTAAAGCCTAACCTTGACTGAACTGAAACCCAAAGGGTTTCTGGGAGCACAAAAAGGGGAAAACTACACATCATCCTTTTTTTTTATTTTCACAAAGCTTCCTTAGCTGTGTGTCCTTCCTTAGTTGTGTGTCCTTAGGCAATCACTTTTCTCAGACCTCTGTCTTCTCTTACAAAGTGATGATGATGATGTTATGATGTTAACAATGATAATGATAATAGTAATAATACTTCAAGGGATTATTGTTAGGATTCAATGAGATAAAATGTTTATCAGAGTACCTAGCACAGTGCCTGGTCCTTAATATCTGTCTCCTACTTTCCCTTAAAGTAAGTGGTGTCAAGAAAGCATCTGAGGGGCGCCTGGGTGGCTCAGTCATTAAGTGTCTGCCTTCAGCTCAGGTCATGATCCCCAGGTCCTGGGATCGAGCCCCGCATCGAGCCCCGCATCGGGCTCCCTGCTCCGCAGGAGGCCTGCTTCTCCCTCTCCCGCTCCCCCTGCTCGTGTTCACTCTCTCACTGTGTCTCTCTGTGTCAAATAAATAAATAAAATCTTAAAAAAAAGAAAGCATCTGAGATTTTACTCTGCTTGCAAACAAGTTTAGCCCTCCCCAGATTCACAGATGCTGACAGAAGACACAAGACTCTTGGATCGAAGACAAAGGACTTTATTGCTCATGGCACAGCAGGAAGCATGAGCTCCGTGTTAACGTGGGTTCCCCTTGCTCCCAGGTCCCATGAGGCAATGTGGAGGAGGTCCAGATAGAGACTGTACGCACAGTGGGTCTGTGTCCCAGCTGAGGAACTCTAAGCTTAAGGAACCCCAATCTTTTCAGGGGATGGCTAGCAAACGTGCCCAACCCTTGCCCCACAAAGAGATGTTATCTTTTTTTTTTTTAAAGATTTTTTATTTATTTATTTGAGAGAGAATGAGAGAGAGCACATGAGAGGGGGGAGGGTCAGAGGGAGAAGCAGACTCCCCGCCGAGCAGGGAGCCCAACGCGGGACTCAATCCCGGGACTCCAGGATCATGACCTGAGCCGAAGGCAGTGGCTTAACCAACTGAGCCACCCAGGCGCCCGAGATGTTATCTTTATTCTGGTCAGGAAACAAATCTGCCTCTGCCCTCCAGGGAGACACTCTCCTCTCTGTCTTCTGAGGTTGTTTGCTATGCATCTTTGAAACGGTAATCTGGATGGTTCATTCCTCTTGCTCAAAAGTCAGAAAGATAAGGTACCATGGAGAATTGTCCTTCAACTGGGAAGACTTGGTGTTGGCAAACCTGTGTTTCAGGGTCAACGAAAAACCAACAGAATGGGGTGGGTTGGGTTTATTTTGGGCTTTCATTTTAATTCTGGCCTCATTCTCTTCAGTGGGTGCTTCAGTTTTGTTCAAGTAATGTGCTGTGTGTCAGTGTAGATCATTCAAGAGAAGAGAAGCAGTGTACTTCTGCACTTGACCCCTCCTCTCTCATCTCTGGTTCTGTCTCATCTCTGTGTTAGGACTTGAGGCTGGAGACTGTAGTCTTAGTTAACACATTAGAGAGAGAAGTGGCCCTAGTGGAGAATCCTTTAGATTCTCCGAAGACTAGGGAATCTTCGGAAGAGGAGGTCATCTATTCCCTCATTTGATTTGAGCCATCAGTTTCATCGTTTTTTCCTTACAACTTGCTGGGCTGGCATTTCTGGGGAAATAGCAGAGTGCTTGGATCCACAAAGGCACTGCTTCCCCAGGAATGGAGTGCGTAGTATATAGCCATCCAAAATTAGGTCATAACAGGAAGACTGTAGGAGTGGGATCCCTAGAACAGCAAAAGGGTTTAGGGAGGGAGGCCTTTCCCTTAACACTGGGAAGAAGCTTTGTACACATGGTCCCCAGAGTTGAGGTCAAGAGCTGTGGGGATCAGAGGCACAACCCCATTTTCCTCCCCATTCCCGTTGCAGGGTACATTCCTGTTTCCTCTAGTTGAGAAGAAATCGGAATGTGTTCTTACTGCCCAGGGCCCTTGGGAGCACCCAGTGCAGCTGCTGCAGTGGGCAGGGGAGGCTCTCATTCTTAGGCCCCTCCCCCAGCATGGTGGTCTCTGCCCACTCTGTGATCCTCTTCTCTGACAAGGCTTTGCAGCCCGTCTGGGCTGTCCAGGGATTTCAGGTGAGGAGATGCATGTTTTTGCATCAAATGAACTGAACTAAGAGAAAGAGATGCTTTGACCATTTCTCCCTGTCCAGAGTTCCATGATCCTAGGCTCTGTTTGGGCTTGTTTGGGGACTGTGTCTGGTGGAGCAGGGGAAGATGAGAATTTGGGGGGCGCTGTCCTGGGCAACAGAGCCGTTCTCTGGGCTTTCTTCAGTCAGCTTAGAGAGAAGAGGAGGAGAGAGGCAAGGGTGTCTGGGTCTCAGGCTCCAGACTCAGTAGAGGGGTCTTTTTGCCACATTGGGATGCTGCACGAGGAGGGAAGGAAATCCCGGAGCAGCGTAGCTGCTTCCTGAACGGATGAGCTAGAGCTAGGGGTAAGGGCTAGGATGGGATGAAGCTGCAGTGGGGGCGTGTTCCTTTGCTACTCACCTAGCTTGTGGATTTGGAGCATTGTGCAGGTAAGGGGAGGAGTGGAGTACTCAGGAGGGTGTTGGAAGGAGGGCAGGGAGTGACCCAGGCACCTGGGTTTTGCTTCAGCCTTGTAGGGTGGGGGTGTGGGGCTGTTCAGCATCTGTAGTTAGTTCACTGCCCTGGACACAGCTTCCTCCTTTGTATCCCCCACAATAGCATTGGCTAAATTTCTAGACCAGGGAGGCTAGAGGGAAATATAAGAGAGAATATCGCTTTCTCTTAGATTCTGGTTGATCTATCCCTTTCTCCTTCCCTGGAGACAGGCCCAAGAATTTGGACCCCCCAGAGGCTTCACGGGGGCCCTTGTTGCTGAACTCTGAATGTCGGTTTCACTTTTGCCTGGGATTGACCAGTGCCTGGGACTTCCCAGGAGCCTTCTCTTCTGTTCTTGGCCCAGCCTGTGCTCTGAGGTTAAGGTCATTTCTGGTTCTGTTTGGATTAACCAACTCTTCTGCTGCCTTGCTTGCACAGGGACAGATAAAGCCTTGTTTTGGGTGTGTGATAATGGGGCTGTGGGGGGCAGGGAGCACCCATGTTAAATCTCCATCTTGGGGACCAGCTGTTGGATTGGAGTTTCTGGTCTGTTAGAGGTGGAGGATCAGTTGGCCCAGAAACTAACATGTCTTTTCTATGAGCAGTGGACTTGAACGAGGGGCCTTGGGGAATTTGTTGGCCTCCCGCCCACATCAGGCATGACGCCTGGGGACCTGGGGTGGGATATTCCGAGACAGGCTGAGGTTTATCCTGCTAATTTGCAATAGGGGGGTTCAAAAATAAAGTTACTGCCTTGTTACTTCCTAGGGCTGTTAATTTTCGCCTGTCGAATTTGACATCTGCCCCTGGAAGATGCTGCTATTCCACAAAGCCTTATAATCGTTTGCATTCTGAGCCTGACACTTAAAAATGCACCCAAGGAAGCAGCTTGTTAGGGAGTTATGTGGAGTGGCCTCGGCGCCTGACCAGGGAGCCTGGACTGCATTCCTGCAGAGATTCCCACTCCCATCAGCTAGTTGGGGCTGAGGGAGAGTTTCCAGGAACTTGAGTGGGATGGGAGCTGGGGACAGGGCCAGTCAGCCTGAGTGCAAAGCTTTTTGAGCTTCTGCTCTGTCATCTTCTCTCATTTGTCCCCAGGCTGGAAAGTAGTAAGGAACAGAGGGTACCTAACAACATTGAGGCTGCAGCCCAGAGGTGCAGCCCAGGGGAACGGTGCCTGGGCAGTTAGAGAAAGGTGTCCAGGCTTGGAGGGCGGGTAACAGTTGGCCCTTTAGAGCTCCCCATCTGATGTGCTGTGTGTTGGCGGAGGAAGGAGGGAGTTGGGCCTTTACCTTGGCCCTTTCTCCACTGTGTGAAGGAGGGGAAGAGGCTGAGCACCAGGAGAAACAGCTGGTTGGAACCAGGAGAGGTTTTGACAGGGAAGCTACAGACCCAGGGCCCTAGGCAGGGTGTGGTCAGGAAGCTTAGGATTCTGTTGAGAGAAATTCTCAGGGTCTGTGCACTTACACACCTCTTTCCTAACTGGTTCTTCTAGTTGTGTGTGTGTGAGTGAGTGCTGTTTGGTGTGTGTGGTTAATGACCAAAGGAGCTGTGGGGAGGAATGGGACAGGGCTGGGTGGGGCTGCTTTCTTCTTTCAAGAGGATCAGTGTGATAAGTTTAGGCTCTGACAAGCCCCTTTAAAAGAGTGCAAAGCAGAAATTCTTGGCGATGCCCTTGTTCCATATCTCATCAGCAAAGCTGGGAAGGGTTGAGACCTCTGGCTTCCCCCAGCTGGGCTTGATAAGATGGGGCTGCTCAGAGCCAGGCTTCTGGGGAAGAGGGCCTACCTCTTCTCCCTCTTCTCTCCTCAGGCAGTCAGTGCGGATCGCCCTCGAGGAATCTGTGTGGGTGGGAATGCAGGTGACAGTCTGGTGGTCTGCCAGGCTTCCTGTCTCCCATCCACGCCCCTGCTAACTCTTCACCGTGTTTCTCCACTCAGCTGTGGCTGCTCCAGCCTTGCTGTAGTCCTGTTCCCCCAAAGGAAGATCTGAGCCCTATTCCCCAGCCTTCCTCCTCTCCTGACTCTGAGCCATTGCTTTGGGATTAATTTTCTCTCAGCAGGTTCAGGCGTGGTTCTCCTCGGGGCCTGCTTGGTCTCTGCATATTATCCCCATCCCCTGAGCATCCTTACTCCCTGGAAGGATGACTGGGAGTACGTCCATGAGACAGCTCCAAAACGGTGGCCAGGACCAATCTAGGACATGGAGAGTAGCAGGTGAACAAGGGCTTTGAGGTCCCAGCTAAAGCTGGGGAGGCAGGCCTTGGGCTGCGGCCAGCAGTCATTTCTTGGAGCAGTGATGAGTGGCCTGGTTCTATCAGAGAGGATTTTAAACATTGCTGAAGAAGAAAGAGGCTGGTGTTAAGGCTGGGAAGGCAGGAGGAACAGGCTTTTGAGGCTTTCCTGAAATTTTGTTTCCAGAGGCCCTAGTAGTGAGACCCTGGTGTTCCCAACTGTTTTCTCCTAGGTTGTCATTGATGTGCCTCAATGTTGTGCATGTATTACTTCCCTGGGCCTCAGTCTCCTACATCTGTTTCTTGGAGCTTTGGCTTTTGTATCATTGTTCAAAGCTCTGATTCCTGGGGAAGAAAGAAGGAAGAGAAGGAAGGAGGGAGGGAGAAGTAAGGAAGGAAGGAAGGATGGAGGAAAGAGAGTTTGCCTGGGGAGTTATGTCACGGCAGTCAGAATCTATTAGGAGGTTTAGAAACATCTATCTAAAGCAGTGGTCCCTAACAGGGCAGGGGGATAATTTCATCCATCCACCCATCCCCCCTCCCCACCCCTCCCCTTTCTTTCCATCCTTCCCTCTCTCCCCCCACAGTCCATCCATGCATGGATTTGTCCATCTGCTCAGGGGACATTTGACAGTGTCTGGAGACATTTTTGGTTCTTAACAACTGAGGGGATGCTACTGTCATCTAGTGGATTGAGGCCAGGGTTGCTGCTAAACATCCTGCAAATGCACAGGAGAGTCTACCACAACAAGAATCATCCAGCCCCAAATGTCAGTACTTTGGAGAAACTCTGATCTAAAGGAGTTGAGACAAGGTCATCCTGTTGGTTCAGGGATGATGATAAGTACTCTGGCTGGTCATCCAGCCCAAGGAAGTTTGGATTTGATGAGCTTGGAATAAATGTTCTTCCTGCCCCCATCTGAACAGTGATGCTCTGGTCCTGTTTCCCAAGGGTCAGGAAGATTGTGTCCTGGCATTCTTGAGTCCGTGACCCAGCCTCCCCCCCTCCCCCGCCACGTCATCAATACAGGTTATATATTGGAGAGGGACCAGGAAGTACTGAGTCTCTCCTGCCTCCTCTCTAAGTGCCCAGAGTGGGGTAGGCTGGATGCCAGTTTTGATGCTTGGCTTCTTGAGCAGTGTTGCTGGGCTGGCTCTGCTTAGTCAGGACTCTGGAATGGAGACCAGTCATCTTTATAGCATGGCTGTGTTACAGGAAAACGTCTGTTCAGTTGCTGGGGCCTGGACTCTGCTTGGTGCTCGGAATCACTTCATCCAGTCCCAGATCCTATCTTGACCCATTCTTGACCTAGACCTTCAAGGGATTTGTGTTGCTCCCCTGGCAGCTTGATTAGCTGTGACAGAAATCCTTCCTTCACACCTCCTCCCTCCCCCTACCTCTGTGAAGGCATTTCCTAAATTCAGTGTAGTTTTCCATGGTAGTAATAAGTAGATACCCCCAGTTTGGGGGGAATCTTGACTTTGGAAATCGAGAATTCTGTAAGCATTTAAGGATTGGTTTTTCTCCTGTGTCCCATCTTAGGAAAGCCTACACTCCCAGTGGCCTTATTTCTAGTCCTATAGCTCTTTCCTCTGCCTGCTCCTTGAGAAGTAGTATCTGAACTCCTCTGGGGCGTGAGACACATCCGGGCATCTGCAGGGCTCAGCGGTCACCAGGCTCCATCCTGCTGCTGAACAGAGAGAAGAGGAGTGAGCCCTGTTCTCTTCGTGTGTGCCGCCCCTAGTAGAGGGTAGCATATACATGTTGGTCACCGGTTGCCGGGTCCCCAGCCCCAGACAGGGGCGTCCATGTGGCAGGGAGGATATGGAAAGACCGGGGAAGGGGAGCAGACGGCCGCGCTCACTCGCAGTGCCCACGGATCTGACCCGGCGCACAATGTTCTGGGCTGTAGGGAAGTCCAGGTTTGTGTTGTGGGGAAAGGGGCAGGCAGGTAGGGCTCTGGGAAGGAGATGCTTTCTTGGTCAGGGACTGTGCTCTCTGCTCCCTGAGGTTTGCTGGCAGTGCCCGTACGGTGCCTGCTTCCAGGGCTCTTAGCCATTAGTCCTGAGAAGCCCCAACTGCCCACTGTCACTTCTTTGGCACAGATGGCTATCTGGCCTTTCACACCTCCCCTGTGTCACAGCAGGAGGGCTTGTCCCAAAAGGGGAGTGAAGACCACCTCTTGTTGCGAGGCCAGCGGTGGAAGAAACAGACTGGCCCTGTAGTGAGAGCGGTGCATGGAGCAGATAATGACTGAGCTGTCACTACTTGGCTCAGCCCTGTTCTGGTGTGGGGTTACCTGTGGACCAGATGGCAGAGCTGCCCGGAGAGAGTCGGTGCACAGATTAGGAAGTGAGAGGGAGGCCTGGCAGCCCCCTGCTCCTTATAGTTCGGTAGTGTTCCTCCGTGCCCAGCCCCCAGAGTGCGTCCTCAGGGAGCATCGCTAGCAGGACAGCCGTGTGACCTCTGAAAGCCTTTCCTACCTTGAACTGTACATCTCTGGGGCTTTCGCAGCGGGAGGACTGGAGCCAAGGAATGAAGCCTGGTGTTGGCTTCGTCCTCTGGCTGGGCACGGGCAGGGGTAGCTGAACCAGTCTTGTGCAATCTCTGAATTTATAAAGCAGAGGCCAGACAAGGCTGAGCTGAACTGGGGGTGGGTGGTTTGCTTCTGGACTTGGAGCCGGGATCTGTTTGTAGCCTCCCCGCTGCAGACGGGCAGCTGTATGACTCATGGGCTGAAGGGCCAGGCAGAAGCCATTCTCTTTGGTTCACAGGAATTCTGCTTGTTTATTTGTGAGTGTGTTTCCTCCTTCCCTTCTCCCAGTCTCTGACTTCTCCCCCTCTGCAGGAGATCTGCCCAAGGAGAATCCTTATGAGGATGTGGACTTAAAGAGCCGAAGAGCAGGACGAAAATCCCAGCAACTGTCTGAAAACTCCTTGGACTCTTTGCACAGGATGTGGGGTCCTCAGGACAGGAAGTACAACAACCCACCCACTCAGGTAATGGCAGCCCCGCCTTGGGCCAGCACAAGGGCCACAGTGGAGGCCTGTCCTACCAGGATGTGGGCCCGCTTCCACTCACACTCTTTCCCTCACTAGTGCTTGGCAAAGGAGGTGACCTCAGGAAAGAGCTCTGCATGCAGGGACTTCTGCCATGTTGAAATCCTTGTGGGCAAGCGAGAGGTGCTCCCTGGGCACCCTGCCCTCCTTTCTCCCCTTTACTACTCGAGCTCTGTGCTACAACACGGAGGCATGAGCCCCGGCTGCCTCCTGGCCTATCATTGTTCCTGCTCCCCTTCTGTGGGTAGCAGGAAGACGGGGCCCTGGTTGGAGTCTTGGTATTTGGCAGCTCTGGCAGAAACGATCTCAGTACTGGCATTTGGGGGCCAGGCATAGGCCCAAGAACCAGATTTGGAGAGCTAGACAGGTGTCTACCAGACCTGGAGCTACTCGTATTGGAGGGAATAAAAGACTGAATATTCAAGGAATGGACTGATAGAAGGCAGAATGAGAAAAAAGATGGAGAGTCAAAGGAGACCGTTAGACTTGAGCTCATTCTGGCCTTGTCCAGGGTGGACAGGAGGCAAGAGAAGGGAGGCGCTTTCTCGGACCTACCCAGGCAACTCTAATTCTGTTTGCAAATGGAGGGACCTAGACATTTTATAACATTGGCTGGAGAATATAGAAATGATTTCTTCTGGCTTTGGAATGATGTAATCATTTTTATAGAAGATTCACCTTTCTCATGTGCTGTATTCAAACAGGCTTCCACTGAATTTGTGCGGCCAGCCGGATTGGGTGGGAAGAGGATGCTGGGGGACGGGAGGAAGGAGGACTGGCTGAAGAGGGATGAGAGACGATGCCAGATGCAGACAGCGGGTGGGAGGTGGGCCGAGTTGGCAGGGGTGCTGCCTTTCTAGCAGGGAGCAGGATCTGCAGAGAGTAAGGTGCCTGTGCAGAAGGGTGCTGGTTTCGACGGAGGGAGTAGATCAGGGCTGGGGAGGGGCAGCTGCAGTGAAGGAGCCACCCGTGAGGCCCACCTTGCCAGGCTTTGGGAGTGAGGGCCCAGAGCCCTTATGTACTGCCCGGAAGAGGTGAGCGGGGCCAGGCTGCCTTGTGGATTATGGCCCCTGCTAAGGAAGCTTTTTAGGACTGGATCAGGGGCTGTGGGAGGGAGACGAGCTCCATCAGCCAGGCTGAATAATGAGTAAAGGCTAAGCCTTGTCCCAAAGCTCAGGAGGAGCCCCCAGAATTCCCGCTTGCCCTTCTCTTTTCCACTCAGATGAGAGCCCAGTTTTCTTAGCCTCTGTTTTCTTTTTTCTGGCAGAGGTGGTTCAGCTTCCTTTATGGAAGCCCATATCTCATCTAGCCCTGACCTGCTGATTAGCAGCTGAGGTCTTACGAGAGGAAACCCAGGCAGAGGGAAATTCCAGGGTGGGATTCGGGGGAGCCAGGGATGCCAGCCAAGGCATCTGTGCTGAACCCCTCTCCCCGATCTTCTCTCCCATGCCAGCTCTCCTTGAAACCCAGCAGCCAGTCCCTGCGCAGTGGGCACTGGTCAGAGAGGAAGAGCCACCGGCTGCCGCGATTACCCAAGAGGCACAGCCATGACGACATGCTGCTGCTGGCTCAGCTGAGCCTGCCGTCTTCACCCTCCAGCCTCAACGAGGACAGCCTCAGCACCACCAGTGAGCTGCTGTCCAGCCGCAGGGCCCGCCGCATTCCTAAGGTAGCCTCCCCAGGGGAGCCACCTGGGGCTGGCTGGGCAGGTGGGCGGGCAGGTGGGCAGCTCTCTCCCTCCCCTCCTTCCCTAATCGGGGCTGCTTCCTCAGTTCTCCTTGAATAAATTCTGCGCCCTTGCACTGGCCTTTCTTTTTCATCTGGTTAATTCCCTGTCTTATTACCAAAGATGCATTAAGTGATTCATGGGTGCACAGACGTTAGGGGAGGGACAGGCAGGCCTCTCTCCCAAGGAGCACTCCATGCCTTCGAGTGACCGGAAACCAGTCCTTTAGGAGACTCCCCATTAGTGAGTGTGAGGTGTGCACTTGGAGAGCTCTGTGCACACATAAACACTTCCAGGCTTTGAAGGACCTAGGACTCAAACCTGAGTCTTCCTTTCTCTGACTCTCAGAATTGAGAGTTTTCAGCAATGATTTGCACACACAGGCAGTCAGACCCAAATCCCCAGCCCAAAGCGGCAGGATTTAGCCAAATGGTATTTTTAGCCTGCAAACAATGCTTGGGTATATTGGGAATTTAGCTCCTTCCTGTCGTCGCCCCAGGTTATAGCCTAGAGGGAAAGGCTCCAGTCCTTGTTCCTGTTATTACGTCTGAGGAGCTCTTTGTCTCCGTTGGTTCATTGACTCTGGGGACCCAGAAGCTCCCATCCTGTGTAGTTCGATCACAGTTCCGTCCTCTGGGGAGCTAAGTTTAACATCCTTGTGTAGGGGCAGGAGACCACTGAGGGGACGAGGGAGATGAGAGCTACTGGCCCGTCTGCACTTGGGGTCAGTGCAGCAGGGAGACCAGTACTGGGTCCAGTATGGGGAGGGCAGAAAGCTTGCACCTTGAGGGAACGAAAGGGCTACTAATCAGCCTTCTTGGAAATAGGGGCAGCTGATGTTAAGGTTATCTCACCTTCCCTGCTTTTCTCACCCAGCTTGTCCAAAGAATTAACTCCATCTATAATGCCAAGAGGGGAAAGAAGAGATTAAAAAAACTGTCAATGTCCAGCATTGAGACAGCATCACTGAGAGGTAGGCCTTGATGTCTGAGCTGGTTCAGGTGTCTGGGGCCCTTGGGCAGTAGGAACAGGGAGAAGCATGATCTAGCTTTAGTTTATCCTTCTGTGGGCCAATCCCAGGATCCTCCTGCCTTCTAGGAGGGTAGAGTCCTACCAAGAAGTGGCCCATAGAAGGGGAGGGCCAAAGAGGGAAGGAAACCATGGGATGGGTTAGTTCAGGCTTTGGGCTGTGAGGCCCTGATGAGGGAGGTGGGTGTGGGAATCTGCTTCTGGCAAAAGGAAAGGCCAGACTTACTGAGAACTGTGGTCTGTTTCCCATTTCAAATCTTGGCGTCCTGGAGGCAGGCCCTGTGATCCAGGCCTGTAGGCCTCTCTGCTGGCTCGGCCTCCAGCTCAGGCCTTCAGCAGCTTCCCCCAGAGCAGGACTGGATGGATAGGGGTTTGTATAGTGATTAGCACCTGTGGTTTGAGCTCAGAGGGACCCTGGGTCCAGGGGGGCCCAGAAGAGGTATGATCCATCCCTCGTGAGAAGAGCTGGGAGGGGGGCGCAGGAAACGTTGGCCGTGGGGCAGCGGCTCAGCAAGCGTGCACTCCTACTGTTACTTTTCCAGATGAGAATAGTGAGAGCGAGAGCGACTCTGACGACAGGTTCAAAGGTGAGGCGTGGCTCCCCAAGAGCACGGAATCCCTTCCCAGCCCTGGCTGTAGAGTCACCCCCCTTCCTCTGCACATATAGTTCCAACGTCCCCAGGTGGCCTGCTTTGAAGAGGCAAGAGGCAGGCAGGATAGCAGCCAACAGAGCTAAGAGCTGTAGGGGAGTCCCCTCCTACTGCGTGCAAGGCAGCCCTGGGAGGGTTGAACTCAGACGTCCCCCTTCACCTGGACTTCCCCACGGTCTTGTCCACAAGAACTGGGTGCTAGATTTGCCTGGTAAATGCTGCAAATCTGGAGGGTCAGAGGTGGGTTTAGAAGATTACAAGTACCTCTCCTGGCTGTAAGAATTGTGCCAGCCCGAGGAAACTGGTCCTCTGGAGGCCCTGAGACCACTTACGCCCCATATCCATAGAGAGGAGGACTGACACCTCCCTGAAAAGGTTTTGGAAACTTCCCGTTCCAACAGCCTTGGATAAATCTCTGTTCTTTCTCTACTGGGAAACCTGTCTAGACTTTCCTGGATGGTTAAAGTATGTGAGAGCTAGCTCCCTCCTTCCGTCCTCCACTGGTCCCCCAGGCAAGTGGGCAAATGGACTTTGGGCTGCGGACAGGGACAAAGGGTCCAAGTCCAAGGACTCTGAGAGGGACCCAGGACAAAGCCTTCGTGGAGGTTCGTGTTGGTACTAGGCAGGGGTAGGTGGGTGCCTGGGTTTTGCCTGGCTTAGGCAGTCCTGTCAGTCCCCGCCCAGCCTCCAGAAGCTCCAGAAGGCCCAGCGCAGCAGCTCCCTGTGGCAGGGCAGAGCCTTTGCACAGGCGTAGACACTTTGCTCTTGCCACTTCAGCCCCAGACCCAGCTGCGAGAGGGTGTCAGGCCAGGCTTCTGCGCTTAGAGGTGGTCCACAGAGGCAGAGCCTGAGACTGGGGTGGAAGGGGGCTGATGTGGGGTCTGTGATGGTCCAGCCTGCCTGAGCCCTGACATACACCCTGCCCCCAGCCCACACGCAGCGCCTGGTCCACATCCAGTCCATGCTGAAGCGTGCACCCAGCTATCGGACTCTGGAGCTGGAACTGCTTGAGTGGCAGGAGCGGGAGCTTTTTGAGTACTTTGTGGTGGTGTCCCTCAAGAAGAAGCCATCTCGAAACACCTACCTCCCTGAAGTCTCCTACCAGTTTCCCAAGGTGAGGCCATCTCTCCCCCATCCCACCCCTCCTCTAGCACCTTCTGTCTGCCTGGCCCATCTCTGGGGCAAGAGAGATCCTGTTCCTGCCATAGCCACTCACCTCGCTGCGACAGCCCTGAGCATGGTGCCTGCCAGCTAGCAGGGAAGAGAGGGTTTCCGGGGCATGGGTTTGGGCCAGTGCTTGTTCAGAGGATGAGGGCGCAGAGAACACCTCCCAGTATGCCTAGAATAAAACCCAAATTGCTTATAAGGATGGCAAGGGGCCTGCGGAAGGGCCCCCAGGTACTTCTCGTACTTTATTTCTCTCTTTTTAACCACTGTATTGAGACCTAATTCACATACTGTTTAATTCAGCTATTTGAAGTATATAATTTGGGATGCTTGGGTGGCTCAGTTGGTTAAGCGTCTGCCTTCAGCTCAGGTCGTGATCCCAGGGTCCTGGGATCCGAGCCCCACATCGGGCTCCCTGCTCAGTGGGGAGTCTGCTTCTCCCTCTGCCTGCTTGTGCTCTCTCTCTGTCTCTGTCTCTCTCTCTCTGACAAATAAATAAATAAAATTTTAAAAAAATTAAAAAAAAAGTAAAGTATACAATTCAATGACTTTTAGTATATTCAGAGTTGTATAATCAATATTAGGACATTTTTTTAAAAAGAGTTTATTTATTTTAGAGAGAGAGAGTGCAAGCAAGCAGGGTTGGGGGAGCAGAGGGGAAAGGAGAGGGAGAGGGGAAGAGAATATGAAGCAGACTCCATGCCCAGCGTGGAGCATGACAAAGGGCTCAGTCCCACGACCACGAGATCATGACCTGAGCTGAAACCAAGAATCGAGCGCTTAACCAACTGAGCCACCGAGGTGTCCCTGGAACATGTTTATCACCCCAAAAAGAAACTGTGTATCCCATTAGCTGTCACTCTCCATCCCCCCACCTACCTTCCCTCTTACCACACCTTCCCTGTCCATCACCAGCCAGCCAACCTAGCCTCCTTGCTCTCTGCCTCAGCCTGGAATGTTCTTTCTTCAGCTCTACCCATGGCGGCTGGCTTTTTTTCATTCCTCATTCTCTGCCCAGATAGTACCTCTTCCAGGAGATCTTTCCAGATACCTAAAGTATCCCTCCCCATGTCCAGTTCTCTCTGTCATAGTGCCCTCTTTATTTCCTTTGTGGCACCCTTGGGGATTTCGTTGTCAATTGTCTCAGTCTCCTGACCAGAATGTGCAGGGACAGGGACCTTACCCACTTTGTCTTCCATCAGTAGCCCCAGCGCGTGACACAGTGCCAGGTGCCACATAGAAAGCACTCATTTGGCACCTACTGAATGAATAAATGATGTCTCAGCTCGCACCCAGACCTCTCTGTAAGAATCGGGAATGGGGACAGGACTGCTGAGAAGCATGCCAGTTGGCCGGATGCCATCTAAAGCTCTTAGGGGAGGAGATGCTTCTCAGCCACCCCCCTCCATCCCAGGATCCATGTCTTCTCTCATCTGTCTCTCCCCACATCCCTCTCCCTGCAGCTGGACCGACCCACCAAGCAGATGCGGGAGGCAGAGGAGAGGCTCAAGGCCATCCCCCAGTTTTGCTTCCCTGATGCCAAGGACTGGCTCCCTGTGTCGGAGTACAGCAGGTGAGGCCTGGCCCGGTCTGTCCGGAGGCAGGAAGGGGGCATCGGCTCCGTGACTCCCACAGCAGGGGCAACTGCACAGGACATGCCGGCGTCCTGGCCTCTGCTCTTCCCGCCAGCTGGCCCTTCACCTCCTCCCTGGGAGGGCATTCCCTCTTCTGGGGTGCTATTTCCTGGGTCCTCTGACCTTCCCTGACGCCAGGCCCCTCCCCGTTCCAGTGAGACCTTCTCTTTCATGCTGACTGGGGAAGATGGCAGCAGGCGCTTCGGCTACTGCAGGCGCTTACTGGTGAGTAGAGCCGTGCAGCCCTGGGGGGACTGGGCCGCACAGTATGTGTGTGTGCGCCTTCCTCAACTCTGGCGTGTGTGGGATTCTACGTTCTGCTTCCTTGTGTGCTCCTCGAGGCCACCCCCAACACATGCACGCACGCACGCACGCACGCACACGCACGCACGCAGGCACCCAGATGAGGCACTCCTAGGATGGCAGGACTCACAGTGACCCCTCTGCTCAGGCCCCAGGATCTAAGATAAACTGTGGTAAGAGGAGAGAGTGGATCACCTCCTACTGGGCTGTCCTATGGTTTTAACTTTCCTACACTTTTTCTTCTCCTTCATTTCCCTCGGGCTCTGGGCTCTGGTGCTGTTGCTGGAGTGCAGGATCATATCACCTCAGCTATGTGTGTGTACCGGACAGGGGTGGAGGACAACCTTCCTCATGCCCATACCTGGCCAGCTGATGTGAGGAGGCATCCTGTCCGTGGTCTGGTAGTGTTGGAGGCCAAGGAGGGACAGAGCAGTACCTTCTATGGGATTCTGGGAGAGATGCCTTGAACACAGGGGAAAGGGAGGGTTTTGAAAATATAAGCCATGTTATAGAGAGAGAAACCCTTCCCGGTCTCCCTTCCCATTAGTCCTGGGAAATAATCAGATGGAGGTAAGGTAAAGAGGGAGTCCTGTTGCACTCTCCCCTGGAGTTCACTAGGATGTTGTTGGTTTGGGGTGTCAGCAGTGTTTCACGGTTCATGCCTTAATGGGACAAAGACTCACTAGATGCCAGTCTAAGCACAGCTGAGAAGGATCCTAGGCAGGGACCCCAGATGAAGGATTCTGAGCCATTTATTCATTCATTCATTCTGAAACACATACCATACTCCTGTTGAGGGTCAGGCAACAAGTTAAATGCACCTAAAAAGGAGTTAGACATGAATCCCATCCAATCCTCAAGGAATTTTAGATAGTCTAGTAGAGGAGGTCAGACTTTGAATGTAGAAGGGAAGACAAAGGGAATAAACTATTATTTAGGACCTGTTATGTTCCAGGCTGGATGCTTTAAGTATGTCATCTTCTTTAATCCTTAGGGGAGAGTTCATGAAGTAGTACTATGTCCGTCAGTTTTTATAGATTAAGAAATCAAGACTCGGGGGGAATAACTTGCCCAGGATCACACAGCCAGTGAGAGACAGAGCCAGGATTGACTCTAAGTTCTTTGATACTCTTGGATCGCCCCAAAGGGTAGTCTGGGGAGAAGGGATATTTGGATATTGAATGCCCGGTGAGTAGGGCTAAGGGAATGTGGAGCAGTACAGATGCCAGGTGGGGAGCCAGCAGAGGCCAGCATGCCCCAGATTCACCTGGGCCTGGAGACGAGCATTCCGAAGGCTGCCTTTGCAGGAATAGTGATGGAGCAGAGCTGCTCCTTTGCAGCGGGCCTGCTGCCCCCAGGGAAGAGCATGTTTGTCCTGGCGTGCTCAGAGAGGGCCTGGGCTGGGTCCCTGCCAAGGGGGCTGGCACTAGCTCGGCATTCCTGCAGATTGGACACAATGATTCTAACCCAAATCCCACATACTTGATTTAATCACTTGGGGCTTTAGGGGAGGCGGGGGAGAGGGAAAGAGAGAGGAGTGAGTTTCAGGCCTAATATGGACAAAAACAGATTCTGCCTTCTCTTTAGATCTGTGACATTCGGCCAGCAGGTTTGGAAACTGAAATGGGCCCATCTGCATTTGCTTAGCAGCCTGCATGAGGGGCCAGCACCTGCTCTGTGCTCCCTCCCTACTCGGCCTTGCCAGGCACTCAGGCCTCTGAGCCAGAGGCAGCCACAGAGCCCTGCCAGCCCCTTGCTGGAGACGTAGACTCTGGTGGCGTCACCCCAACCTGCATTTGGGGGCTCCAGGCCTGGGGAGCTCTCAGGGCACATCTCCTCCAGCCACTCACCTTTTCAATCCCCCTTTTCCTTTGTTCTCCTCTCCTAGCACACTTCTGTTCTCTGTCTTTGCGTCCCTTTCCCTTCTGTCCTGTCAGAAGGCAGCATGCTTTAGCGGTGAGATAGCAAATCAGAGGCCAAAACAGACTCCTGGCTCCATGACTTTTAGATGCATGTCCTTGGGCAATGAGTTATTCTTTTTGTAACTCAGTTTACTCATCTATAGAATGCAGATGATAGTGCCCGTGTACTATCTCTCTCAGGCTTTTTGTAAAGTACCAAGCCCAGGCCTCAGATATGGTAAACATTCAATAAATAGTAGTTTGCCGCCCTTATCTCTGTTCAGTTTGTCTTACTGGAGTGGGGTGGATCGAGGAAGGGAGGCAAGGGGAACCTAGAATGGGGATGTTTTACGGAATGTCCCCTGTGAGGGGCAGGGGACTCCATGGCTTACTCCGAGGAATGTACATAGGTCCCTCTCATGACCATTGTGTCCTCTGGATTCCCAGCTTTTGCCATGTAAATCCACGAATCACCATCTAGCTTTTGCCAGGCTGCTTCCTCCTTCGCCAGCGGCCTCCTGGGAGGAACTCGGCAGGAGTCTGGCACCTTGGGCTGGAAGACCCAGTGGAGGCTGAAGCCTGCCCCCGAAGAGTGTCAGCCTTTTCTCTGGGGGCCTGGTTGAGTAGCGGTTTAGAAGAGGTTTGCAGTCATCCACTAGAAGATCAGTCCTTAGTCCTCAGTTCCCCAGGAAAGGAGCCGGATGTAGTAATCGTGCCTTCTCTGTATCTGTCTGTCTCTCCTCCGCCTCATCCCGACCCAGCCGAGTGGGAAAGGGCCTCGGTTGCCGGAGGTATACTGTGTCATCAGCCGCCTTGGCTGCTTCGGCTTGTTTTCCAAGGTAAGAGGGCTCTGGCTTACTTCCCTCCCCTTTCCCCAGCTGACAGCTCCCACAGGAGTATCTATAGTCAGCTCAGATGAGAAAACCACCTGTGTGCATGAGCGAGCAAGCGAGCGGGCATGAGCAAGAGAATGCAAGAGCAAGTACAGGGAGCTCTTGGACTCTTTCCTGTTCCCAAGCCTGGCTCCCCATCTGGCCAGCTGGCATCTCCCCAGCTCCTGCACCAACATGGTCTGCCAATGTCGCAGTCCACCCTGGGCCATGGGCAGAGCCGGAGTCCTTGGGGACAGAGACCCCCCCCGCCCACCTGGGGAAGCCAGGTGCCCAGGGACCCGACTTACAAGTGGTGTTTCCTTTGCCCAGCTCCTGGGTGTGAGGCAAGGACGAGTTAGTGAGCAGAGCAGTCATCGAGTGCCAAGGGAAGCAGGAAGGCTAGAGTGTAAAGCTGCTGGCGAGACAGTCCTCCTGTCCCCTAGCTTTTGGCCCCGGCTGGTCAGATGCCACGCTGCCCTCTTCTCTGCCCAGGAGGTAGGGAAGGGCAGCGTCCTGACACCCTTCCTCTTCGGGCTGCCGGTGGTTGGGCACAGGTCCTAGATGAGGTGGAGCGCCGGCGTGGGATCTCTGCCGCCTTGGTCTATCCCTTCATGAGAAGTCTCATGGAGTCGCCCTTCCCTGCCCCAGGGAAGACCATCAAAGTGAAGACATTTCTTCCAGGTGCTGGCAATGAGGTAGGGATTTCTGCTGCCTCTTCTCTCAGACTATGGATGGGGGCTAGCTAAGGCTGCAGTCCCTGGGAGGGGCAGAGCACGGCCCCTTCCTTGCTCACTGTGTGTGTACAGCTAATCAGTAAGGACTGGAAAAGTGAATGACAGAACTGTCACTGGGGCCCAACTCCCTGCAGCTCCTAGGGGGCCTTCCCTGACCTGCTTGGATTCAACTACATTCCACCTGCCCTCCTTTTATTCATTCATCAGCTCTTTACCGACAGTGCTCTCTCACAGTCAGGGATGGCGCCAGACCTTGGGGCAGCCATGAAGTTGAAGTAGGCCACAGCTCTGTCCCTGTGGAGTTCATAATCTAGTGGGAGAGACCAATATTAAATACATATGTCTGCTTTTAAGTAGATAATTCCTGAACATTTTAAGTGCCAAGTGCAAGCGTGGGAGTAAGAGTGTGTGACAGGGGACCTGCTCTAGGTTAGGGGGCCCGGGAAGGCTTCCTCTGAGAAGGTGACTTAGGTGAGTAGAGTCAGCTAAATGAAGTGGGGGAGGGAGACTGAAAGAGAAGGGTGTGGATGGGAGAAGGTTATTCCAGATAGAGAGGGAACAGCACCTGCAAAGGCACATGCCGGCAAAGTGACAAGGAACTGAAAAAAGGCCAAGATGGTTGAAAGGGTGGTGAGCAGGGCAGGATAGGCAGCGAGGGCCACATCACAGTGTGCCTGCTAGGCCAAGTTAAGGATTTTGGAGTTTATCTAAAGCAGGGTTATAAGATCTGAGAGACAATTTTAAAAGCTCACTCTGGCTGCTGTGGAGATCGTGGATCGGAGTGAAAGCAGGGAGACCTGCTAGGCTCCTATACAGTAGGACAGGAGATGATATGATAGTAGCTTGGATTAAGGAGTGGTAGAAGAGGTAAGAAGTGGGTGGATTTTTGAGATACGTTTTAGACTTAGGATCAGAAGCACTTTTATATGCAGTGTTAGGGAGATTTTAAGGCTAACTCCCAGCTTTTTGGCTCGAGCTTCAGGGTAGTTGCCGGCGTACTGCCTGTGGAGGGAGTGGGCTCCGAGGAGGAAGCAGGGAAGTGGATTTTGTAGGTGTTATGTTTAAGATACCTGGGTGGCACCCAAGAGAAGATGTTTCGTAGCAGAAAGTGTAGATAGGGAAGAGAGCCCAGACTCGGTCCTCCTTGGACCTGGGGAACTCCAACGTTTGGGGATCCTGCAAAAGAGGAGGAGCAACCCCCAGGAGTGAGAAGACAGGAGGGATAGCAGGCCGTGGCTTGGAAGCCAAGGAAGGGGGCATCTTAAGAAGGAAGGGGTGCTCAGGTGAGGTCAGGATGAGGAATGGCCAGCTGCCTTGACAAGAGTGGATCTCAGTGGAGCAGGAACTGAGGGGCCCAGATACCTGAGTGGAGTGAGTTGAGAAGTGAAGAGGGGTGAGAAAGTGGAAGTAGCCTGCATAGACTTCTCTTCGAGAGGCTTGGTTGTGAAGAGGACTTGGGAAGGGGGGGGCAGTGGTTGAAAGGGGGGAGTTTGTGGAAGATGGTCGTCTGGAGGCTGGTGGGAATGACCCAGCGGAGGCAGAGGTGAAAGCAGATAGTCAGGAGAGGGAGGGGACAGTCAGACTGTGGCCGAGGAGGCGGCAGGGCTGTGGGATCCAGGGAAGGACTGGCTTCGGTTAGGAGAGATGGGCCCTTCCTTGTGTGATGGCAGGGAAGGGCCATGGCTTGTGGATTCTGGTTTCTCATCTGATAGCTTCGGTTTTCTCAAAATGGAAAAGAAGGTCATCCTCTGTGAGAGGTGGGTGCTAGGCTTTAGGAGAGGGAAGAAGAAATGACTTCGTTGTTACAGAGAGCAGGAGAGGGTCTGACTAAAGAAACACAGGGTGTGCTGGGAGTGGCGCAAATGCCAGTTCAGGGCTCTCTCTCAGCCTCTTTTCCCCCACCCTCCTCTGGAGGGACTTCAGGCTTTTTGAGAGGTCTGGCGCAGGATGGCTGGCCCTGCCCCGAGAGCCCAGCAGCATGCCTGGGAGCCCTTCGGGACGGCCCCACTCTCACCAGCCTCACTTCTCATCACTCTGACTTGAATTGCTTACTGTCGCTGAACCCTGCTTCCTTTTGCCTTGAAGACTCTTCCCTTCTCTCCTCGGACAGCCCAAATGAAGTATCTTGGGCTCTGAGCCACTGCCCTGACCACTCCCTGCCTCCACTGGGGCTGCTGCCCTTCTTCTCCACCCTCGTGGGCCCCCCCTCCGCCCCCCACCGTGAAGACGTGAATCATGGCTTCCTCGGTCCGGACACCAGTCTCACAGCGGGGGTTGCTTTGACTCAGTCGGCCCCACTGGACTGCGATCCTTGAAGGCAGGGATGCATGAGAAGAGGCCCAGGTCCCACCAGCTGCTTCTGTGAATTCTCACACGCTGCAGGGAGCCTGGACCCCAGGGGTCGTAGGAGGATGGCGCTGTGCTGCAGAGCTGAGCCTGTCAGACTGCGTGAGGCTCTTGGGGGTGGAGGGGTGTGGGGGAGCATCACTGTGACTTCTGGGGACAAGGACGGGGGGCTCATACAGAGGCCTCTGGTGTCCGTGTGGTGTGGGTTTCCTTCAGGCCACATTCCCTGAGCATTTTGTGTGGGCATGGCATTGTGCTCATCCCTGGGCCTTCTGGAGTTCACCATCGGTGGGAAAGATAGTGTCTGCTGATCGTTAGGGCACCTTGTGCCCCGTTTGCTGCTTCTCTGGGAGCCGGAGGGATGAATATTGAGCTAGGAGTTTAAACTTCCCTTGCTTCGACCCTGAGGAATAAATGAGATGATGTGGGGTAAAAGCCCCTGGAAAAGAGCTCTGACACCACGGGCTCTGCAAGGGACGTCAGTTTTCACCCTACTTAGCAGGAGGCCTGCACACCCTTGCTGCCCACATGCGCTGAGAGACCAAGGAGAAGACTAGGCAGGCCCCTGTGGTAGTGCTTCGGCCTGGCCTGAGCGTCAGCGGCTCCTCCTGCTCTCACTGCTAGGGTCAATTGCTACCCTTCACCCTCAGGGCTGCCGCCAAGGAAGTGGCTTTTTTGTGGCATAGCACTGACCTTGGGAGTGGCCTTGCAACCCCCCTGGAGGGAGGATAGCTAGGTCTGGCCCTGATAAAGTCCTGCTTCCTGGCATGGTGGTGGAATAGCCAGTCCTTCCCTGTGCCTTCCTTGGGCCTGGCACAGAGATTAGACAGGCTGATAGAGATAGAGGCCAGAATGGTAGGACAAACATGACCTCTGGAAGGAAAGTCGAGCAGGAAGGGAGAGGACATGGCAACAAGGACACTAGCATTGCCTTCTGAGAGATGGCAGCCCAGGGATATGGAGATGCTGCTCTTCCTATGGCCTGGGGAGCAGTGATTGGTTGTGGGATCCGGTCAGCATGGGCGCCAAGACCTCTGCTTGGGGAGATGGACCAGGGGGCGGGGAGCACCCCACAGATGGAGCTGTGTGGTCTCCTTATTCTCCTGATCTGTAAGAGTATTCACCTCTCCTCCTTTTCCTGTGAGCCTGAGGGATGGCTCATCAACTGCTTCCCTCTGGAGCCTCCCCCACATTCCAGTTAGCCCTCTTGCTCACAGGCTAGGTGTCTGAGTACTGTGGGAACGGAGCTGTGGTCTGAGGGGAGAGGGAGACTGGGTCTTATTGCATAGTGGGGTAGATTAGAAAGCTGGAAAAGGGAGGGTGGGGAGGGAAACCCCTCAGAAGGCAATGCTAGTGTCCTTGTTGCCATGTCCTCTCCTTTCCTGCTCGAGTTTCCTTCCAGAGGTCATGTTTGTCCTACCATTCTGGCCTCTATCTCTATCAGCCTGTCTAATCTCTGTGCCAGGCCCAAGAAAGGCACAAGGGAAGGGCTGGCTATTCCCGGGAGTGACACTCACCTCGCCTGCCTTGACCCACTTCCCCCCTCGCTTTCCTGCAGGTGTTAGAGCTGCGGCGGCCCATGGATTCCCGGCTGGAGCATGTGGACTTCGAGTGCCTTTTCACCTGCCTCAGCGTGCGCCAGCTCATCCGAATCTTTGCCTCGCTGCTGCTGGAGCGCCGAGTCATTTTTGTGGCAGATAAGCTCAGGTAAGGCCCAGCAGGGCCAGGTGAAGAAGAGGGGGAAGGCACGTCCACTAGTTAATCTGACATGTATTTATGAGCCCTACTATGTGCCAGCTACTGTGGTATTGGTGTGGCAGGATTGAGAACCCAAGGGAGGACTTGTCCTGAGGGAAGAAGTGGGGCATTTCTTCTTTTGCCCCAGCCAAGAGTGTGCAGATGCAAATACGTAGATTTGGAGAAAGGTGGAATAAGGAGATTTCTGGCTGATGGCTGCACTTCCTCTGGGAGGGGAGGCAGGGCCATCTCTGTGGGATGCGGAGTTTGAGGGGAGTGATGAACTCTTAGGCAGAGCCACGTGAGGAAGGGGCAAGAGCACTGACTAGGCGTCGGAGGAGCACTGAGCCCCCCAGGGAGGAGCCAGTTAGGGCATGACCTGGAGAGGTCACCTGGGGATTTGTGGAGAAGGACAAGGTGAGGCATTGAGGGTGCTGGGGAGCAGAGTGGTTGCAGGAAGGTTGGCCAGTCAAACCAGGAGAGGGAAAAGATGTCCAGGGACAGGAGGTGCTTGTGAGGCAGGGGAGCTGGTTTAGGAGGAATAAGAAAAGAGCCGGATGGATCATAGGTCTTGGTCCAAAATGTTGGCATTTATGATTTTAGAGGTAGAGGAGTTCCAGATGCCAAGATCTGGTTGTGGCTATGGGAGGCGTGGTAGAAGGGTCACAGAACATGGGGTGTTGTGGAAGGAGTTGAGCTCTCTTAGGCAGTCAAGATTTACAAGAAAGTGTCTCAGTCTATTCAGGCTGCTATAGCAAAATACCAGACTAGGTGGCCTGTAAACAACAGAAATGTACTTCTCATAGTTCCAAAGGGTATGCATCCAAGCTCAGGGTGCCAGCATGGATATGTTCTGGTGGGGGCCCACTTCCTGGTTCACAGCCAGAGCCTTCTCACTGTGGTAGAAGGGGCGAAGGAGCTCTGTGGATCTGTTTTATAAGCACATGTATCCCATTCATGAGGGCCCCACCTTCATCACCTAAGCACTTCCCAAAGGCCCCACCTCATATTTGGGGCTCAGGGTTTCAACATAGGAATTTTGGAGGGCACAAATACTTAAACCATAGCATGGAGTATATGTGGGGAGTGGACAGGCAAGTAGAAGATGAGATCTTGGCAACATGTTACGTATTTTTTTGGTCAGAGGATCCATCACGGGAAGAAGTGGTTTCTTTAGAGTGGTGGAATTAATTCATGTCATTTGGACATTTATTAACCCACCTGCTCTGTGCTGTACCATATGCCAGGTGCTGATAGGAGGGGCAGAAAAGGACGGTCCTCTTTCGGGTTGGTCCTCAGTAGGCCCAGGCTCTCTGGGGTCTTCCTTTCTGTCTGTGTGAGGGGCTACTGAGGGGAGCAGGAGAAAGGGACTCCTGCATGCCCTCACGGGGCACTGGGCGGGATGCCAGGCCACCCTTGGCCCAGGAGAAGGAAGAGGAGGAAATGCCAGGCTGCTGATTTTTCCAGAGAAGGCCCGCTTTAGAAATGAAAATGGTCCCTCACTTCCCGCCCCAGCCTCAGTGTCTCTGTATCCCACAGTTGTGTGTGTCTTGCTGTCCCTCAGGAAGGGGCTCAGGACAGCAGCCCGGTGGAGCCCCTGTCTGCCACCTCCCTGCCACCCATGTTCACTGTCCCTCAACAAGGGAGGCTCTAGTCTGGCCAGACTGTGGTGTCCCTACCGAAGCCTAGATCCTGAGGTTTCTTTTTCTTGAAGGTTCCATTCCCTTACTCAGGGCTTCCTCTTTGCCACCCCCTCCCGTAGCCCAGCTCCAGTAGGGCTCTGAGCACATTCCTGCACCATTCTGGAAGGAAAGTACCCCAGGGCTCTGTTCTTTGCCGGGCTCAGCATTCAAGTTCTGCCACTCTTGGGTCTAAGAAGAGATACCCACTCTCCTCAGGGTCTGCCTGTGACTGGAGAGGGGCAGGGTGGGCAGCCCAGTGATGGCACCCGGTCTGGACTGGGTCAGGGCTTAGTGAGTCCAGCCAGCTCACGTTCTGTTGCTCACATTCTAGGTTGTCCAAAAATCCTTTGTCCCTCCAGGTCTAGTTTTTTTTTTTTTTAAGATTTTATTTATTTATTTGAGAGAGAGAGAATGAGAGAGAGCAAGCACATGAGAGGGGGGAGGGTCAGAGGGAGAAGCAGACTCCCCGCCGAGCAGGGAGCCCGATGCGGGACTCGATCCCGGGACTCCAGGATCATGACCTGAGCTGAAGGCAGTCGCTTAACCAACTGAGCCACCCAGGCGCCCCCTCCAGGTCTAGTTTTGATGTCTGAGTATATGGAAGGGGTGCGCTAGTATGTGTATAGGCTCTGCAGTGATTAGCCCTAGGGGCTCTACAAAACCCTCTGTCTCCAAACAGCCGGGCCTGTTGGAGGGGAAGGTGGAGATCAGTGTGTCCCTCAACACTGAGACAGCCCTTTTCTAGATCTTCTGCAGATGGCTCCGCTCGAGGTGTGGGGAGCTGCTGTCCCCAGGAGAGGGGCTGTCAGAGCCAGGATACCTGTGTCTCTGCCTCAAGGCCCGGCACTATTAGGTGTCTGTAGGGTGGCAGGACAGCCAAGCAAGGCACTGGCTGATGAAACACTTGTGAACATCCAGGGGTCCTTCTAGAAAAGGGGGTTTGTATCTGTCATGGATTGGAACCATGTTCTCTGACTGGTGGGGCATTAGTCAGGAAAGGGGGGAGAATTCCTGCGGGAGCTGATCAGGTAGAGTCTATTGTGGCTAATAGGTGGGACTAATAGAGGCAGAGGGTCAGAGTGGGAAAATCAAGCTTAAAACTGAACTTGACTGTGGGCCTCTGCCTCCTCATCTATAATATGGTCCCCGGAGGAAGGCCTTTGATTCTCCTCCCAGCAGATGGGTTGTTCAAGCCAGGTGTGTCTCCTGTGTTTACCAGTGCCCCACACCAGCCCTCAACCCACATGGGGAGTGCACACTCACTTCTGCTCCTTCTAGCTAGCACCCTAGAGGTCTTCCTCCCCTCTTGCATTGGTCATTCTGCTCAGATGGCTGGTCCTGGAGTGCTGCTGGGTCTAGAGGCCCGGAGCCCCATCTAGGCCAAGAGAGGGATGACCCCACTGAGACCTTAGGTTATTTTTCGGAGCCTGAGAAGAAACATGGGCGTGGGCACTTTTTTCAGCTTGGTAGGAATGGTGCCGGGCTCCTCACCTCGGTCAGTGGTCCTCAGACTACTCTTTGCGATTACAGCGAGGAAGGGTTGGATAGACGGCAGAGTAGTCAAGTGACACTGGGCTGGGAGACAGGACAACTGTGTCCCAGGCTGGCCCCTTATGAAACTGACCCTTAGTAGCTGTGGCCCCAGTTATAACATGTAGAATTGATAAGACAACCTCTGAGGGTCTTCCAGCTCTTACACATTACAAATCTGTGATCGACTCTTGCTCCCCTTGCCTTCATATTCCCTAGCTTGAGCTGATACTTCCCCACCAGGTTAGGCCTGTCTGTGATTAGGGTGGCCCTTGGCGGTATGTATGTGAGTCGTTTGTGAGTTTAAGTGTTGCTATGTACCTTCATGGCTGTTCCTAGGTTGAGTCCCAAAGAAGGTCGGTACCAGTGTCCTTGAGGCTCTGAGTGGTGGGAATGTGGGGGCTTCACCAGTCTGCAGGGTCAGATCCTGACCTGAATTCCATCAGCACTTTTGTTGCACTGGGTGGTTTAACCTATGAAAGGATGCTCGAACTCCCCTTCCCCAAAGGTCCTGGGCCTGGACTCAGATGCTTGTCTCTGTCTGTCTACCAGTACCCTCTCCAGCTGCTCCCATGCCGTGGTAGCCTTGCTCTACCCCTTCTCCTGGCAGCACACCTTCATTCCTGTCCTTCCGGCCTCCATGATTGACATCGTCTGCTGTCCCACACCCTTCCTGGTTGGCCTGCTCTCCAGCTCCCTCCCCAAACTGAAGGAGCTGCCCGTGGAGGAGGTGGGCCATTGTCTGGGGGACCAGGTGGGTGAGGGGTGGAGGAAGGAAGGGACCGAAGGAACAGAAACTCCCAGGAGGGAGGGAGGGGCAGAGGGGGAAAGGAAGGGACCAAGACCACTGGGATCTTCTCACTTGTGGCCCCTGGGCCTCTCTACCCAGCTCCTGTCCCTTTTCCCTAGGTGCTCTATCCCTGGTTGGAGTTATTCCTGTTGTCTGACTCTGGGAATCCAGGAGGTCTGGAGGCCTAGAGAGGGCATTGCAGGGGCTCATTCCCTGCATCACTGTCACTAATGACTCTTTCTCTTAGGCACTGATGGTGAATCTGGGATCCGACCGATTCATCCGACAGGTAAGAAAGAGCAGGACACCAGAGAATATGGCCTGCCCTAGGGTAGGTGCCTGTTTGATGCAGGCCCCCAGGCACCCAACACTGTTACACACGTTGTTCAACCTTCACAGCCTATTTGTTGAGGTCTCTGGGCTCCATATTCACAGACTAGACAAGGGTGGGGAGGGAGAAACTGATCTGGGAAGTCTTGACCCCAGCAGGATCTGCCTTTCTGGTTGGGATCATCCAGTGTGATGGGAATGTGGGAGTGTGAAGAGCATGGCCTGGAAGTCTGAACACTTGAGGTCTGGCTCTGCCACCTTTGAGCCACACAATGTCAGACGGGCCTCTGAACTTCTCTGAGCCAGAGTTCTCATCTCTAAAGCAGGCATGGTGACACCACCTGCCTTGAAATGTTGCTGGGGGATGACACATGATGCACAGAATGCTATGGAATGTCAAGGTTTGCAATCATCATTGTAACTTCAGAAAGCCTTTGTTAGTCATGGAAATCCTCCCGGCTCTCCACTAAGGAGCACAACCCACTGGTGTACCCTCTGGGAAGGTACAGTCTGTTACACACCATTGACAGCTGCCACTCCTGGGTACAAGGGATCAAGGTACAGACACGGAACCAGAATGCAGAGACAGGAACGACAGCCTAACCTCATACCTGAGACACAGGCTGGGCCATCGTTTCCCTGCCCCGAGCCAGCTCTGCTTCCCATCGTGGAGCTGGAGATGGAGGAGCCAGGGAGGCTTCATCAGGGTGCTGGGCGAGGAACCCCAAGCTGGTCCTGGGCAGTGAATGCCACGGCTTCCACCACTTTTTATCTGTGTGACTTTGGATGAGTTTCTTAACCTCTCTCTGCTCAGCTTCTCATTGTAAAATGAGGTCGATAATTGTATCAGGATTTGGGGGAGGAATGAGTAAGATTATATATTTAAGCTTTTCGGATGGCTTGGCATATAGTAAGTGCTCGGTCAGTGTCTGTGATCATGATGACTGTGTGTTTTCCTTCCCCTGTAGATGGATGATGAGGACACGCTGTTACCGAGGAAGCTACAGGCGGCTCTGGAGCAGGCTCTAGAGAGGAAGAACGAACTGATCTCCCAGGACTCTGACAGCGACTCCGATGATGGTGAGTGAGGCTTGCCCCAGGCAGAATCAACTCTGGCCCCGGGACTCCCTCTGCTCTGGCCCCGGGCCTCATGGTACCAGGACCCTGTTTCTGTACACCAGACCCTTCTGGTTGATGAGGCTCCAGGTATAGGACCTTGGTCTCAGGCTAGCCTAGAATTCTCTAGCCCCACTACCAGTGGGCTCAGGGAGTAATGGGCCTGAGGAGAGAGAAGTACTGTGGTAGTTTGTCAGAGGGAGTTGAGAAACATAAACAACATTGGGGGCACTTGTAGGGTGGCCCAGGCTAGAAAGCTACCCTCTTCCCTCTAATTCTTCTCTACCTCAGAAGGTTTGAGAAAGAAAACCCAAAGATACATGGCGACGCCTAGACTCTTCTTGCTGATAGGAAGCTAGTTATTCCTCCCTCAGGGGCCTTGCCTTGAGTCCCTGCAGGAGATGGAGGGAACTTCCTCTTCTTGTGAAGTCCAGGAATACCACCAAGGGTGACGGGTATGGGGAAAGTGATCCTCTGGTCTCTGATTTCCACTCTCATTCGCATAGTGAATATTTGCCAACTTCCATGTGCAGAGCACAGTTTCTGACCTTCCAGCTCAGGGGCTAGTTACAAGCCCAGGAGCACAAGAGATAAAGTTTCAAAAACAGATTAAGTGGTTCTGGCTAGAAATTCTCTTGGGGAGAGGGAGACAATAACAGCTAGAGGTTGGGGTTGGAGGTTGGAGATGACCGTTTCTTGACTCAAACCTCAAAGATTTGTCTTTTCTCTTCCAGAATGTAATACCCTCAATGGGCTGGTGTCGGAGGTGTTTATCCGGTTCTTTGTGGAGACTGTTGGGCACTACTCCCTCTTCCTGACTCAGAGCGAGAAGGGAGAGAGGGCCTTTCAGCGAGAGGCCTTCCGCAAGTCTGTGGCCTCCAAGAGCATCCGCCGTTTCCTTGAGGTTTTTATGGAGTCTCAGATGTTTGCAGGCTTCATCCAAGACAGGGAGCTAAGAAAGTGTCGGGCAAAGGGTAAGGCCGGAAGAGCTTGGGGTTGGGTGCTGTGGGCCCTCTTCTGCTACCAGCAGGCCTGAATAACTGGGCACCATGACGGAAGCTCCTAGCCATCAGCTAGAGCCAGGCCTCCTAGCATCCCTTTCTTCTGATACAAACTGCCAAGGGAGCTTTCTTCTCCTCCTGTCACAGTAAATACCTTCCCAAGGCTGTGCACAGGCTGGAGCCTTGTGGCTGGTAGGGCTCCTCTCCACCCCAGGCAGCGTGCCATTGGTAGCCCATCCCCTCTTCAGATGCTCTTCTTCTTCAGAGAAAAAGACCAGACTGAGCAATTTAGGGGGTTCTAAGAACCACAGGTTGGAGAAGCCCTTGATGAAAATTGACCTAGCTCTCTGAGGTTGGTGGCAGCCTCCATTCAGAATAGAAGGTCACCTTGTCTCTAGTTACTTCATCAGCTCAGCTCACTCTAGGACTTTTTTTTTTTTTTTTACATCTCAAGATCTTTCTGTCTAACCTCAGGGTTATTACATCTTCTGTCCACTAATACTGTCCATTTAGTCTAACAAGCCTTTTGGAACAACATGGTAGAGTGATCTAAGAGGACCTAGAGAAGGCGCCCAGCTCTGAAACAAGGAGTGGCATCTTTGTCTTATGGAATGCAGCTCAGGCACATGCACCGGGAGGTGCTGAGGGCCTCTTGCTTCAGCAGTGAGCACAGTGAGATGTTATTAATTATAGTTCTGATGAGATAATCTGAATTCTAATAAGATGCTCCCATAAATTGTAATTGCAGATCCTGGTTTCTCTGTGCCCAGTAGGCCGCCCCTTCTCTTCCCGCAATAACGGTTCTGTTCCCTATTCCTCCTCTTCCGCAGGCCTGTTTGAGCAGCGAGTGGAACAGTATTTAGAGGAACTTCCAGACACTGAGCAGAGTGGGATGAATAAGTTTCTCCGAGGTTTGGGTAAGTAGCATGGTCACTGATGAAATAGGTGTTCAGCAAGAAGCTGGGGCTGGGGGATCTGTACCCAAACTACTCTAAACCAATGCCAGTGGGTATTTATATTGGGGCTGTAGACAGAACTGTAAGAGATCCCCTGGTGAAGAGGTTCCCAGCCCAGTCCTCCAAGAGCATTTAGCACAGTATTTACCAAATTGCAGAACCAGGAGAAACTACAGATCCTTACATAAACCAGGTCTTTTTCCATGTGCTCTTTCTTGACTGTATATGAGGGTGCTAGGGGCAGTGAGCTTTTCTCTAGGTCATAAAGGGGTCTACAAAGGTCTCGGTCCCGGAGTGCCCTTCTCTGAAAACCTCTACTCCCTTCAAAGAGCTCAGCCAGCTAAATCATGGAATCATAGCATGTCTCTGTTTAAAGGGAAGTTGGGCCCAAAGAAGTTAAATAGCTTGCCCACAGCCCCAGAGTGATTGATACCAGTGCCCTAATTAGAGCTCTAGCATATTTTCCCTGCCCTGGATCAGACCCGTCACAGCTGAAATCCAGGCTTTATAGCCCTGTCTGCCACTGAGAGGGTTAGGGCTGTTACAGGAGTTGATACTGAAACCTTCTCTCTCTTGCCCTCTCTGACCCACAGGCAACAAAATGAAGTTCCTCCACAAGAAGAATTAAGCCTCTTTTCCAGTAACGGAGTCCAGTGCCTTGCCGAGCCTGGAGCCTGGGGAGGGGGCCGGCTTGGGGCCCTCTGGGCTTCTGTGGCTGCTCTCCCCCCACAGACCCCACCCTCCAAGCCAGCCCACCTCTGCCTTCACGATATCCCAGGATACTGTTTGTAAATAATCTGCTGTAAGCTTTCTTATCTCTTTTTGTAACAAGCAAAGAGAATCTGGTAAATATTTGTATATTCCCAAGGGGCTGGGTGCTGGCGACTGGCCAATTATGTGCAGCTGACTGTCTCAGCCGAACCACTGATCTTCCCCTGCAGGCTCCTGGCCTGCCTGCCTGAGGCCCCTGCTGCCAGTCTTGGGCCCTGGAGAGCAGATGCTGTTTTGTTTGTTTGTTTTTTTTTAATCTTAGAGTTTCTATTTTTTTCTAGTAGTCCCCCTCCCCTAACCCTCTGTTTTTGAAAGGCAAAGGCCAATCAATCCCCATTTGCAGCGTGGTACCAGGCTCTCGGGCCTGGCCTTCTCTTGTTTCTCCCACCTTTGTGATGGTCAGTGAGTCACGGGAAGCCCACCCCCCACCCCCGGCAGTGCCAGTGCTCTCCGGGCCCAGCTCCCAGTCTGTGGTGGCCACGATGCGGTACAGGGCATCCCTCCTTCCCACCATCTACGGGTGTTCTCAATAAACAGTGTACAGTTGTTTGGGCCCAGAGCCCTACGTGTTCCTTGGCTTCATTTTCTAGAGTTCTCTCTCCTGGGGGATGGGCTGAGATAGGCCAATCAGGAACGAAACACCATCATGCAGGGAATTGAGGACTTCATTGAGAGTTTAGTGTCAGTGTGAGTCACTTACCTCCCCTGAAATCAAGTTCTCTGGCTTGAACCATTATGACTGGTCTTAGAAGATACCTTGTCATTGTTCTTGTTCAGCTTGCCTCTTCAATAACCAACTGTTCAGACTGTCTTAGTGTTCCCAGTGATGGAAAGAATGCTCAGTGCTTCAACTCCACTGTTAGGTGAATCTTAACATTTTCCTATTTAGTATGAAGCCCTTAAGATATCATTGGGTATCCTGACACTGGTGGGGTGAAGCTCAGCGAAAGCCAACCCAGGCTTACTCATAGCCCTGGCCCATTGCCTATAGCTCTTCTGTCATTCTGTGACTAGTTTTCTCCTGTTGGAACCCTAGGTTTGCATGCAGAAATATTGCATGCAATATTCCATGGAAAAGCAAGAAGAGAAGCAGGGCGGGGAATATGGGTGGCTTAGGCTTTCCACCCAGAGACCGTGAAAATTTCCAAGTTGAGATATGAGGCAGTAAAATGGAACTCTCCACTGGAATTCAGTTTGGGGCTGGCAGGATTTGAACCAAGGAGTAGATCTTTCCTGTCCTTCCACCCTGGCCTACTTAAACAGGAGACAGTCCTATCCTGAATTCCCTTCCCTCCTTCTCCCCATTTCCACTGAGGCCCACGCAGGTCCCAACCTGTCTGGGGTTTGAGGTTGCTATCTGCCTCCTAAAGTAGAGGGTTTGTCTTCTGGGAAGACAAGGTCGTCTTCTCCTCTGAAAAAGCCTCCTACATAGTTGGCTTTGGCATCTTCCAGTAGGGAGGCAGAGATTGAGGCCTCATGAATCTGAGTTTTCAGCTGAGGTAGAGAAGACAGTGCTTATCACCAGGAAGTCCAAGGTCGGGTGTAGTTACCTCCAGGACTCATTACTGTTAACCCAGCCTGGGCTTCATGACAGTCATAGAAGTAGAGTCCTTAACAATCAAATAATAATATTACAGTTTCCAAAAGGTGCTATTTCTTTCTCCTTTCCTTCTCCCACTCCCCTCTTTTTTAACGTGACTCCAAAGAATCTTCACAGACGTGATCAGATCACAAGAGATATAGGTATAAATTGCTTTTTTAAAAATAAACTTTGAAACTTTTATGTATCTTTAAAATCTTAAGATACCTAAGATTAACCCTAAGGATTCCTTCCTCCTGCGATGGCCACAGCTTTCATCCTAATTCAGAAAATCAATACTGGCACATAATGGCTCTGGATGGGCTGCAAGTGTCCATACAATATGAGTACTATGGGCAGGGTACAGAAGACTTTGGGGGAATATAGAGGAGGGTGTGTCCAGGGGGCCTGGTATGGGGTTCACAGAAAGTGGTCAGGATTTCTTTCCAAGTTCTGTTTCACATGATTTCTCAACCCCTAAATATATGGTTCTTAACCCTGTTGGATCCAGCATTCTCCTTTTCTATAGCAAATACTCTAACTCCCCCCTGCCCCGCCCAGCTTACTATCCTGAAATGAAATTCATAGATAATGTAACCTAAACATGCCTTAACTTTCATGTAAATGGGGAGAAATAAAAGGAAGTATTTTGTTATAACATGTATTTAAATATGTAAGTGCTTGGGTACAGCTGTACTAGAATATATAATGAGGTCAGATGCTTACACCTGTACATAGAATTACTGTGAAGGCAGCAGCTACACATGCACAGATAAAAGTGTGTTGTGTTAGCAACTCAGATTCTACTAAGTGTTACCATTGGTAAGAGAGTTGAACAACTTTTTTTTTTAGAGGGTAGGGAGGGGCAGAGGGAGAGGAGAGGGAGAGAGAATCTTAAGCAGGCTCTGTGCCCAGCATGGAGCCCAGCGTGGGGCTCAATCTCAAGACCCTGAGATCATGACCTGAGTTAAAATCAAGAGTCAGATGCTTAACTGACCGAGCCATGCAGGCGCCCCAGAGAATTGAACAACTTTTGGCAATATTCTGAGCAAAACACAGTATGAGCTTTCCCTTGACTAAAGCAGCATTTGGAATCCTGGAAAACAGAGAAGTATATGAAAACGGG
>NC_058413.1:47724136-47807243 GCF_002201575.2 Neomonachus schauinslandi
GGGGGGGGGGGGGGGGGGGGGAGGGGGATTTTTTTTATTATGTATAAAATGGAGGTAGACCTAAATAGATTTTTTTGTTGTTTAGAATCAACCCATACATTGCAGGATGTCTAGCAACCTTGGTTGCTTCCCCTCTATGATTGTGACAAACAAAAACTGCCCCATTCATTTCCAAACTGCCCCCCCTAGAGGATGGTTTTGCCACTATTGAGAGCAAGTCTCTTTAAACTGCCTTTCTGACAACCCTAGGGCAATTACTCAGGGGCAACACAATACTGTCTCCCCTCTCCCAGAAGTCCCAGTGCCTACGGAATGTCAGCCTTCCTCTATTATGGAGGTGAGAAAGGCCCTGGGTTTTCTCCTTAGTTTGGTGACTTTTAGAGCAGGGCGGGCTGCCATTACATCTTCCTAAATGCTTTTTTTTTTTTTTTTTTTTTTAACTAAATACACATGCTCTGGTAAACTATAGTGTCAAAATGAGGAGTCTGGGCTTCTTAAAGGCAATATTTTGAAGGAGTGCCCTTGGAAACCATATTATTCCAACTCCAGCTCATATTGGAATTAGGGCTCCCCCAAAATCATTCTAATTACAATCACAGCTCAGTTCAAATTTTTGCTAAAAATATACCCTTTATTTTACATGGAGACTTGTAACTTGTACCCAAAGTGACTTATTTATAAAGATAAATAAACAATATTTAAAAAACAAAGTGGGAAAACAAAACTTGGGCTGTAAAATAGAGCCAGAATGAAACATACACTTGAACTTCTATTCTTACTAAGGGTGATACCACAAAATTAGTTTCTAGAGCCAAAGTGGTAGTATGCATTCCAAAACATCTTGTTTATTTGCCTATGGAGGTGGGAGTGGGTGTCACTTAAAAAGTCATGAAAACTCTAGACCAAGAGAAAATACTACTTTTCGGTACTGGCAAGTTACTGGTAACTTGGAAATTATTTTCTGTCCATTTATATTGCCTTTTAATATAAATATGAATTTGGTTAAGCAAGAAACGCAAACTATCAAAACATACATCTCCCTCACCTCCCACAGCTCATGAAGAAATGCCTTCTCAGTTTTATGTTCTCCCAGAACATTTCCATTTCCATGTATGTACAAGCAGGTGTCCAAGGTACCTTGAACATCGTAGCTGGCGCTCATCTTTTTGACAACTAATTAACAAGCTAATTCTGAGAAGTTTGGAAATTCCCCTCTTTCCATGTTCCCGTAAGCGCGGCCTAAGCACGACCTCAAGCGCTGCAAGGTTGGCCCGGCCCCCAGTTCTGAAGGAGCCCACGCCCACCGGGAGCCGGCCGAGTTTAACCTTCCGCCTCGCCTGGGAAAGTCTCTCCGCCGCGCGACTAGTCCGGCCCCGCCCCTTCCGGAACTGGCTGCGCCCACAGAGGGAACCGGCGCCGAGCGTCCTTCCGGTCGTGGGAGTGGGCAAGGTTAACGTGACCCCGGAACCAGAATCTCACACGCTACGGAAGTGGTTCTCAGGGCCTGAGGCGAGAGGAGCTGACCAGTAGGGCTGTTGTGCGACGGCGTCGCAGAGGTCGGACAGTTGTAAGCCACAGGGGTAGCCGCGGGAGCGCCAGGCCCTGCAGGGCTCTGGCCGTTGCCATCCTCGTCGTCCGCCTTCCAACGCTGCACGCCTTCCGCCGATGGTGCGCCCTTCGGCGTTTTCAGGCCAGGGGCTGACTGCGTTTGGCTTAGCCATCAAGTAAGAATACGCGTATTTGAATTGGAAGCTTAAATTCGATTGAGCGGATTTTGATAATGGGGTCGGGTCCGATATCGCCAACTGATCTTGTTAGAGCTGCAGCTCCGAGGTTTGGATGAAAATGTATCTAAAGCACATGTACATTAGGCCAGACAGACATCCTTAGCAATTCAAGCTTACAGAAAATAAGCATGTCAACCTGATGCGCTGGGTGACGTGACTTTACCGGTTTGAAGAGGTAAACAAATGGTTAAAGACCACGGAGTTACAGGGGCATCTAACAAAGCTCTGCTCTCCGTTTTTGTGAGGACTTCCATTAACCCTGTGCACGTATCAGCCACTGAAGAGACCAGTAGCAGTGTGGGCCTCTGTGCCTGCAGGACAGACTACTCAAAGCTTGGCAGCTTCGTTTGTTTCCTCAGCGTGGACTCTATATTAATCTCAGCAGTGGTCCGTTTCACGCAAATACAAAGTCAAAACGTAAGGTGTGTGGTTGGTCCCATCAAAAAAGCCAAGTGGTCACTATAGGTCTGCACCCTTCATTTGTAACGTCAAAGTATGGCTTTGCCTCCTGGCTTCCTTGGCAATATTAACACCAGCATACAGGATTGGAATGAGTATTATCCCACTCAACCCCATCCTGTTTATGGATAGTGATGCTAATAGTGAATTGCTGGGTAAGAAACCGGCTACTGAGGGACTAGTTTTCATGTATGGTCCACTAAATCCCACCTGTCCATGCCTAACCATTTAGCTGTCAGCCCCACCCCGATTTATCCACTTGCCAAGTCCTGTCCATTGGGTTTTCTGAATCCTACTCCTCGTTTTCTCATTCCCATTTTCTTTGTCCCAACTCCCACTGTAACCAAGTCCCTAACTACATTCTTACTTTGTTTTAACTTTTCTGAACTGGTTAGCATGTTTGCTCTTCCCTCTGCTTGGATCATTTTGCCTTGACTTAATCAGACCAAGGGGATTAATTTGTCTGCCCCCTTAATCGTTCACAATATAAGTCAAAAAGGTTCAGTAAATGCTTCCATTTTACTTAATCCACACAATCCTCAATTAAGATGAGAAAATTGGACTAAGCTTAAGCCACACACAGCTGTTAAGGTTTGGATCAAAAACTCAAACCCCATCTGAATCTTAAGATACTCTACATGTTTGTATCTTCAGTGTCTAACTGTAACCAATTAGACATTAAATTCTCTTAATATCAACTACAACCCATTTCAGATCCATGACCTCAGCTTCCATATTATATGTCCTCCAAAAGACACTAAGGGACAACCAGTTTTACCTTTCTCCATCAGGCCCATCAAAGATCACATCCAAATTATTCATTTGTTTGTCCAACTGAGTACTGAGTAAAACCTTCCTGGCACTTAACCAAATCAGCTAAGTTTGCTGTCCAGTTTCCTTTTACTTGAGGGTCTGCAAAATCCTCTGAAGGTTGTCACAAACTTGTCCCATAGAAACTCATGGTTCCCAGCCCATGTATCACCCCAGAGGACTAAGTTAACAACACTGCCAAACGAAACCTAGTTATATTTTAAGCATCATCCTATTCCTTTGGACAGGGTTCTAGAAAGCAACTTTTATTTTGGGCCAAAGAAAACTTTAAGTTTTGGAAAGAACTAGAAAAACTGTTAGTCAATTTACCCTGAGATCTGAAGGTCCTATCTGCACACGAGCATTGGTCATCATTATGGTTTTGTAGGAGATACAAACCCTAGAAAACCCAATTCCAGCTTCTAGCTTTTTCCAAATTCTATGCTAAATACATTTCAGACTAGAATCTTTAGCATTTCATGATGTAGTTCTTTGAACATTAATGCACAGGGATACATAAATCCTGACAAATGCTTTTTAGATTCCAAACCACTTTCATGTGTAAAAGCCCTGGTGTGTTTAACATTCAGACTGCTGGGCCCCATCTCAAGATTCTGGAACAGTATGGTAAATAATGGGGGCGGTCAAGGAGGAAAAACTTTAGGTTCAGGAATTATATCCTTCACAATCACTTTAATCCTATCACTCTGTCCACTCTTTAGAATGTGCCCCATCAAAACTGAGTCTTCCCTTTTGGGGTGCCTGACTGGCTCAGCTGGTAGAGCAATTAACTCTTAATCAGGGTCGTGAGTTCAAGCCCCATGTTGGGTGGAGAGCTTACTTTAAGAAAACCTAACAAACCCTGAGTTTCCCCCTTTTGAGCCACATATTACAGTTAAAGGGTGTGTTCTCCCCCTCATTGTAAATTCAGAATATGCAATGCAAACTGGCCTTTCCACTACATGTGCTATCATTCTCACTTTATAAATGAAAATGTTCAAGTTAGGTATTGGGCCAAGTCCTCTAAGTGCTGGCGCTCTCTTTCACACTTTCTGAGGGGAGTTGGCAGAGGGTCTCAGGCCTTCATACCCTTACTCCTAGAATCTGTTAGGTGGGTTTCTGATGTACAGGTAAGGAGGTAAGGGTGCTAAAGAATTTACACCCAGACCAGAAGAGAAAAGCACTTGTTAGCATTTAATGAACCCCCCCCCCAAACGTGGCTTCAAGCTACTAGAACGCAGGCGCCCCCGACACCCTTAATCTTCTCCTCTGCTCTTCTACTGAAGAATTTGGCCTTCACGATGACAGGCTGTTTTGGGAGTTTTCCCTTTCCCAAAACTTTGTAGTAGCCCTAGAGGAATAGAAAAAAACACAAACTTTAATACACACCACAGCAGATACCAACTCCCTGGTATGAAGAAAGATGCCTGCCAGTCTACACCATCTAGGAGCTGGGAGGGCATGTTTCTGATCTGGGCACTACCGGGGGCACTGACTGCCCTCGCCAGTGAATCAAGACCAGCAGATTCTCTCTGAGGACTCTAGCACACCAGGACAAGAGATGTGTCAGGATGTGACTCTAGCCTCAAGCAAAGCACACCCACCCCATCCTATTCAATTACCGCGTGATAAGCAAAAAGACCACATTCCCAACCATGTTCCAAGAAGGTCCTCACCATCAAAATTGCTCAAGGACTGTTAAGTAGGCTGGGACAAGGGATTTAAAACTTAACCAAAAGCCCCTTTAGGGTTTAGACTACCTCCACACCCATGGGAGGTAAAACTGACACAAGGACTCCAAAAAACGTACAAAAATGCTTTGTCGGGACGCCTAGGTGGCTCAGTTGGTTGGGTGTCTGCCTTTGGCTCAGGTCATGATCCCGGGGTCCTGGGATAGAGCCCCGCATCGGGCTCCCTGCTCGGTGTGGGGAGCCTGCTTCTCCCTCTGCCTCTAATGAATAAACAGATTTATTAAAAAAAAAAAAAATGCTTTGTCATCACTGTTTTGGGGTGTGCGGAAATCTCTTTCAGATAACGCAGATCCATAAATAACAACCAAACATCTTAGGATTTTATTTGATAAGGGACAGAAATGGCCAGGAGCCGTGCCTCCTGTAAGCAGGGTTGTGTAAGAGGGACCAGAGCCAGCTGACAGGAGATACTGCCAAGGCTTAGGCCAGAAATGCAAACCTGTACAAATCAGGGCAGAAACTGTGGGGATGGGATTACTGACTGGGAAACATTCAAGAAATAACAAAGTAACTGAATGAATGAGGGATTGGAAAGATGATTCTTCTTCAAATATTTTGCATGAATTACAACTGAACTACAGTTCAATTTTGGTGAGTTACCTGTGGAAATTCTATCAAAAGATGAAATAGTCTAGTAGGTAACTGGGTAGAGATTCCAGGTAGGAGATCAAATACATTAGATTATCCAGAATTCTGAGAGGCATGGACCACAGAGTCAACAAATACTCCTTCACTCACCGATCGCACCACATCAATGATAGGAGCAGCTCCAGTCTTGTTTTTGGCGGCATTTACCCGTGTCTGCTCACTGACCAAGGTCCACAGTTTATCAAGGTTGACAGTTGGGCAGAAGCTCTGGTTCCTCTTTAAGTGGTAATGTCTCATACCAACTTTTCCAAAGTAACCTGGGTGACTAGGAAGAGAAAGGCAATCACGTTCATAACCTGACTCCAATTAAGAAGTGATGTGTATCATCTTCATAGTTCATCTCTCCCAGTTATAGTGTAAATTGCTCACTGGTGTACGACAGTGACATAGCAGGTACTCCATTCACTGTTGAACTAAAACAAATCTTTAAAAAAAAAAAAAAAAAAAGCCACCAAAGATGTTCAGGAGTAGGAGACTAGCCTTATTTCATGGAACCAGAAGTCACTGAAAAAGTCAGAGACACGGGGCGCCTGGGTGGCTCAGTTGGTTAAGCGTCTGCCTTCAGCTCAGGTCATGATCCCAGGGTCCTGGGATCAAGTCCCACATCGGGCTCCCTGCTCCGTGGAAGCCTGCTTCTCCTGCTCCCTCTGCCACTCCCCCTGCTTATGCGCTCTCTCCCTCTAATAAATAAATAGTATCTTTAAAAAAAAAAAAAAATGTCAGAGACAATGCCAAGACCAGAGGTCTTCCAGAACACCTGACAGCATTTTATGGAAATTCTACACATTCTTGTAATAAGAGATTTTCTAAGCAAATTTGGGGGCATAAGTGAATCTAGCAGGTGCATAGTTAATCTGATGTCACTAACCCGGTGACTGACTATGCCATGAGGGTCACAGCCAGTGAATAAGGTCAGCAATTACTCTTCGAGGACTCTAGCACACTAAGGCAATAAGCTGATACCCAAGCGTGACTCTAGCCTCGATGACAAGTTCTCAGTTCGCATCAAATGTTAACTTCGTAAAACGCAGCAACACAAGGTTTTTCAGTGTTAAGAGGCTTTCTTCCCACTGAAGGTGTCGGAGCCAGCCCTCTGCCCCTAACTCCAAACTGTCAGTGCCAGTCCAAGAAACACTCACTATTTGTCAAAGTTGATCCTGTGGTGATGCATGCCACCAGCATTACCCCGGCCTCCTGGGTGCTTCCGGTGCTTGCCTGCAAGAATACAAAGCTACATGGCTAACGTAGCCTTCTCCAGCTTCTCAATTCTTCTCCTTTTCCCACAGTTCTGCGTATTTCTTACCTTGTTCCCAATCTACAATTCCTCTTTAAGCACAGCTATTTCCTCAAGTTTCCGGGTGAAACATCTCTTTGTAATGTTCCACATCACAGCACTATCTACAGTACTCCGTGCCTTCGACAAATTAACACTTTGCCCAAATCAAATTTCCTCGCCCCAACTGATGTGAAATCCTCTTAAAAGTGGAGTACGGTAGAGAATGCCAAGAGAAAAAAAAAAATCAACCGCTAACAGTCAAATTCAATCCGACTGACCGCACAAAGCGAACCCCCACTTCCACCCTACCCACTTCCCGGCTAGGTAAGCACCCGGCGCGGAGAGCTCAAAGCCGACCAGGATGGGATGCCGGCACTTACCGATGCGGCCGTGGCCGTGGCTCACGTGGCCCCGAAGTTTCCGGGTCTTCCTCAGTCTGGATGGCTGTATGGAAAAAGGTGCTTGGTGATAAGGCCAAAGGGAGGTGGGACAGAGAGCGAATCTGACCGTCTGCGAAGGGTCTGTAGGCTCGGGGGATCAAGGATCTGCTTCGGGTCACATTCAGCAAAGGTGATGTTACGGCCTGGCCCAGGGCCAGGCGGCCTCATCAGGGCGGCGCCCGAGCGCGCGAGCCCGCGTGTCTCAGAGATCCGAACCCCGGGCAGAACACGCGGCCCCAGACTACGGGGCCCATGCCGGGCACCCTGCCCTGAG
Organism: Neomonachus schauinslandi; assembly: GCF_002201575.2. NCBI lineage: Eukaryota > Metazoa > Chordata > Mammalia > Carnivora > Phocidae > Neomonachus > Neomonachus schauinslandi. Next base: position 47,731,582 of record NC_058413.1, read on the forward strand.
GCTCGCCATGGGCAGCCTGGAAAACCGGGCGAAGATCAGGGGTAGGTGGTTGGGGTGCAACGCGCGTAAGGCTCGCGGCCTGCACAACCAACGAAGCGGACGCACAAGAAGAACCACCTACCATGTCGGCAGCCCAGACGGAAAAGGGAGGCCTTTGCGAAATCTCGCGAGGTACCGATAACGGGGGCGGAGCCAACAAGACTCACTTCCGGCAGGGAGGCCGGGCCTAGGGCGGGGTCTCTTGAGTCTCGCGGGTCTTGCTGGTCTCGCGTGACTGCAAGTCCGGCCGTCCGCCTCTTTCTGTGGGGTGTCCTCTCCTTCCCGGTGGCGGTGGTGGCCGAGATACCCTGTCCGCGCAGTCCTCTTTCCCTCAGGCTCAGAGGCTGAAAGCTGTCGCGGAATCCGCGGCTTGGGGCGCTGTGTGGTGCACGCCGCCGCGGCGCTTTGGCCCTGGAACCCGCTTAGGCCATCGTATCTCAGCTCCTCGCCAAACGCCCCAGTTCTGAACCGTCCCCCGCGCCTCGCGTTCTTTGTGGTCTGCTCGGCCCTGGCGGTAGCTGTTGCTTGCTTGTCCTCTGGCCGCAGTGAGGATTCGCGAGGCACTGTTTGACCCTCAGTGTGCCCACCGGGTGTCTCGCTCTGCTCCCTTTGAAGTCCTTCCCTAGGTGTCTAACACCCACCGGCACCTGCGCACCCACATTCCGGAGGGGGTGCTCGGTCTTAATTTCACTTTTGCCCTTGTGCTATCATCCTGGGCATCCCCAGTTTGAACAATCCTTCATACTTCAGGGACCTGTACACCTGGTTGCTTTATGGTTCTTTTAATCCAGACTCTAAATACTTTTTCTAACCACCAAATTTTAATTTTCACCTGAACCTACTTGACATGGCCTGATCCTCTCTCCTGGACCAGAGAACCCCTGCTTAACCTCGACCCTGTGAAACTTCTCTGACCCGTTCAGTCATTGTTGCTTACTCTCCCCACTTGTGCCCCACACAACCTAGTACATTTAATTGTCGACCACATTTGTCTTCCCTACCCGACCAAATTCCTTAATGGTTCAGGATTATTTTATTCTACCCACGCACTCCCAGTTCCTGGCATGTAGTACATGTTCAAAAAATGATTAAGTGACTGAATGTACTTACTCTCACCTCACTCAGTGGACGAGCCATCTCTCAAGTCTCAACCGGTGTCCAAAATCCCATTCTTTCAATTACTCTGTGTTGTATTTTCCCTGCCTCGTTCCTGTCAGCTAAAATATATTTTAGCTAAAATACCCTAAATTCTCCCTGACTGCTTTCTACCTACCATCCTTGCTCTTTCCTTTACAGCCAAGCTCCCCAAAAGTACTCTGAATTCTCTCCATTTGTTCATTTCCCATTCATTGTTTCATCCACTGCAATCTAGCCCTCAGGCACACCACTCTTACTCAAATCATCAATTAAACAAATACCAAATTGAATCAACTCTTCCCATTCCTTTTACCACTGGTTCTCTCTGTTGTACTTCACCTCTTTCACTTCTTTATAGAAACTCTTGCCTTTTTCCTAGCTCTTTGGCCATTTCTCAGTCTTTTCAGGTTCTTCTAACTTTATTCCCCATCTAAGTGTTGATCTTTTTCAGCCTCTGGTCCTTGCCTCTCTCAACTTTTCACAGTACACAATCTTCTTGGGTGAGCTTATTTTGGGTGGCTTCAATTCACATCTCCATTGCTGAGCTCTACACTCATGTATTAATCTCTGATTATTATTCCTTGGACATTCTACAGACAAACTTGGTAAACGTGTTCAAAAGACTTCAATCTTCCTTGCTCACTGGTGCCTTCTCCTTTATACTATATCTTGGCGAATGGCACCCCTGTCCACCTAGATAGTGATGTCACGGAGACCTGAAAATTGTTCCCAAGCCTTCGTTTCCCCTAATACACACTGTCACCATATCCTTCTGTTCTATATCTCAAATCTGCTTCCTCCTGTTAAGCCCCTGTGCCGCTGCCTTCATTAAGATCCTGATCATGTTTCTTACCTTGAGTCACCCTGCATTCTAACTCTCCTCCAATCCCTTCATCCTTCACACCTCTGCCAGGTTAGTCTTCCCAAAACGTAACTTTCATCCTTTCACTTACTTGATCAAAAAGTTGGATAGCTCCCTATCACAAACAGAATACAGCCCACTTGCCTTTCCAAACCAACTTCAGCTTCTCCTCTTACCCGAGCTTTCTACTGCAGCCAGACTTGATACATCTCTTCTGCCTCTTTGCCTGTGCTGGTGCTATTTCTCATGCCTGTAGTGCTCATCTTCTTCCTGATCAGATATCCTGAATCTTCCTCGACCTTTAAGGCCCACCTTATATTCTGCTTCTTCCCAGAACTCTGCAGTCCACAGATCTGCTTTTACCTCAGTGACCACTCCCTCTCTGACCTCACAGCATTATGGTCTTCATCAGTCCTTCAGTCCTTGATCACATACTGCCTGTGACCAGCAGAAAGAGGGGCCTTGAGAGTGGGGGGTAAGGCCCAAGAAGAGATCACCCCCTATTTGAATCAAATCTGGCCAGTAAGTGCACAAGAGATAAACTGAGCTACCCTTGGGAACATGGTCTGTGAATGGAGGTAAGCTGGGCAGAGCTCTGGGAATGAAAGGTAACCATCAAGTGTCCTGTAAGGAGGACCTAGAGCAAGGACCAAGACTGTCCAGGGGGTAGAGGTAGGATTCTGGGTCATGGGCACTACTCCTGGGTAGGTTTGCCAGGTTCCATGGGTATAGAGAGAGCTACATCCTAACCCTCAGGCCATCCATCTGAATGGAAATTCTCCCTAAGTGGATCAGCACTCTGTGTTGGGTTCTGTGTTCACCTAACATTCTTCTCATTGGTGGTTTGATCTCCAGGGAAGAGGGCATGCCCTGGGCGATTGTCTGGCTCTGGTTTCTAGCAGGCTCCCTTTCATTCCCAAGGCAATCTTATAGCTTTAACATAAGGCTCATGTGCTGTTCATCAGTGTAGGTCAGTTTCCCTAGGTTGACTAGCTCTGAGAGAGCAAAGGAAGTTTGAGTTCTGTATCTGCAAAGTTGAGTAGCATCCAGACATTAGGCATTTGGTGACCTGTCCTTCTCCACTCAGGCACACGGAACATGACCCTGAGACATGACCTCTGAGAGGCCTGCTTCTCTGTGACATCTCTTCTGAAATAGAGCGTGGCCTTGTGACATACATCTCAGGCATTTGGGCTCCCCCAGAGAGTCAGGGCCTCAGAAAATACCTGTGAAATGAGCAGAAGGGAGATAATGCCAGGCAGCAACCTGGTGAGACAGGTAAATGTGCTGACCTTTTTGGTACCCCAGACCTTTCTCCAGGGGACCTTATGAACACACCTCCACCCTGAAGAGGGCCCTGTGATCCCTCTTTCTTCCTCTCCTCTCTGGGTTCCTGAGTTCCAGCAGTCCTTCAGATAGCAACCACAGCATGGGTGGATCCAGCCTTGTTTGCTTGCTCTCCATCTTTAGGTTTGGATGTTTGGAAATATTATGTTGCTTTCCTTTTTCAAGTAGAGGATTGTTCATTTAAGATGGGAAGAGCCTGGGTTTCTGTTCTTTTTAAGTGAGAATTCTAGAAAAACTCAGAAATCCAAATTTATTTCGGAAAGGATTTTAAAAATTGCATGTAATAGAAAAGCCAGTGAAACATTAAAGGAAATGTTAAAAAATATAAGTATAAACATCTTGAATCATAATACCTCCAATGCTGTTTTTATGTCTGAATATTACCTTTCAGCTCTTGTCTACACGGAGACATAGCTGCCTACGAAGCTGATGATCATAGCACACAAATCCTTTTGTATTTTGCTTTTCATTTAATACCATGACATTCTTCTGTATCACTACCTGGTCTTCATGATTGTTATTATTAACAGCTTAAGACTAATTTATCTTCAGCAGGTACTATAATTAACCAAGCCATTTTCTCCTGCAGTTTGTTTTTTGTTGTTGTTGTTGTTGTTCTTATTGTGTCCTTTGCTACTAGTGATGCAATGAGCATTTGTGTGTATGTGGTTTTTTTCTTCTATTGAATAACTTGTCTAGGGTAAATTCCCAGGAGTGAGATTGCTGTATTATAGGGTATGAACATTTTATTTAATAAATAAAATATATTTATTATAGGGTATGAACATTTAACACAGATGTTACCTTGCTAACATTTGTGAGCAAGGTAAAGTAAAAATTCATTTTATGCTATTTTCCCCCCAAATGGATTGGAGCAATTTATGCACCAGCAGCATGTATAATTACCACTTTCAACTACACCAGGCTCCGGGGTTTTTGTGGTTGTTGTTTGTTACGTTTTTGTTGTGGTTGTTTTTTGCCTCTATCAGTAGTTGTTGATCTATGGCAATATGGCATTTAGAAGAAAATCCATAGGACCACAGGGTTGTCTTCAGCACAAAGTAAAAGTCATCTAATTTCTGGGAGTCTTTCCATACTGTGTTGGATAGATTTTTAAAAAATATCATGGTGCTACATGGAAAATGCACTCCTAGAAGTTTTGTTGGAAGCTAGGATGGAAAACCTTGTTGCCGTTAAACTCAGAATAGCAAGATGTGAAGAGAGGAATTCTAGGATCCTGAAGGGCAGTTTATCCAATAGCACAACAAGGAAGGGCTTAAATATTTGGGTTTTCATTTAATTTCAGATGATAAAATTAGCAGAAAGAACACAGAAGTTTGGGTTCCTTTCCCAGTTAGCCAAATGATACGAACAAACAGCATATTCTCTTTGGATCTTGGTTTTCTTGTTTGTATAATGAAAAACGCTGATATTCATTCTTTCATTTTTAGAAATATTTATTGAGTGCATGCTATGTTCAGAGACTACATATGCGTGCCAGGCAGTGAGGAGCGGGGACAAGGGTGAACAAGAAAGACTAAGTCCTGTCCTAGGACTGTGTCCAGGACAGACAGTAAACAGGGACACAGGTAATATGTAACACTCAACACCGTCTAGCTTGAGTGGATGTTCTCTCATTACCTAGTGTGTCTCTCTCCCCATTTTTGCCAGAAAGGAGTACTGCTTTGATGATCAATTTGTTCTGTCCTATGCATGCAAACAGTCTTTGGAAATTCTTACTCCCAGGGTGGCATGGAATGACTCCCTCTGCTATTCCTTGGCCAAGTTGTAGAAACCAGATCAGGCTGTGGGGTGTTCCAAGGAGGGATTTGTGAGCAAGGTAATTTTATACGTGAGGTTTTCTGTCCTTCCAGACTTTCACATGATGTTTCATTTAGTCCATGTTTCTCCGGGACTTAAAGAGAGGTTGCAGGCTGATGACTGGCATATTTTGTTTGACTCATGCTGTTTTCTCATGTTTTTAAAATGTAATTAGTTGCCAACGTTTCAGAGTTTAAGTAAAAAGTTGGATTTCTGGCGTTTTGGAAAACTAAGGTTTGGCAACACTGGACCCACATTCTTTTAGGCGGAGTACTTCACTATTTATATCACTGGCCCCTGTAGGCATTTGAATTTGCACCCCTGGCTTACGTACGTTCTGCCATCCTCTATCCCCTTCCCCAGGTCAGAGGAGATAGGAAGGAGAGGGAAGGGCTAAGGGGGTAGTGAAAAGCAGCCAGAGCCAGGGGATAGAAGAGATGTCATTTGACATCCTCAAATCAGAGACTCCATTGCTTGGCTGTGCCTTTAATTTAACCTTTACCCTCATAGAGTCACTTCCATTGCTCTTCTAAGACAGAAATGAAATATTTATATATACTCATCCCGAGTAGTGCCCACTGGTGTTGGAAAGCCATGCCACCTCCTTGAATCCCCAGAGTTGTTATTTAAAGCCTAACGCAGCGGTTTGGAAAGTGCCGTCTGTAGACCTAGGATGGGTGGGTGGCAGGGGGGACGGGGAAGGTCCCTGAGACTCTTTTGCAAGTGTCCACGGGGTCACAAGTATCCACAGGATCACAAGTGTCCATGGGGTCAAAACCATTTTTATATGAATACTAAGATGTTATCTGCCCTTTCCACTGGGTCAGCCTGGTGGTGCCAGAGCAAAAACCAGAGATGGTGTGTAAAAAGCCGAAGGTGCTGGTGTAAGTCATTGTATTCTTCACTGCCAGGCATTTGCAGGAAAAGAGAAAGGATGGGAAGGGAAGGGAAAAGCCTGTCTCACTTAGGAGTGTCCATGACGAAGCAGTAAATGTTTCACTACATTTCAGTCCTTGAACACACATGCTTTTAAAATTCCGTGTGAAGAAACTGGAAGAATGCATAAAGCACTTCTACTTATCAAAGTGAGGAACTGCACTTGTGCTGTAGTGTGAATTGCAAGCTGAACCAGCCTGGTTTTGTTGTTGTGTTGTTGTTATTGTTTTTTGTACGACACCAGCTTTACTTGAAAGAACAACTAACAGACTGTGGTTATTCAGCCTTGGGAATTTGGCAGCTATTTTCTCAAAAATGAAGTGAGCTTGTCATTTCAAGGAAAAAAACCTGACAGTATTTGTTGCCAATGATAAAATTAGAGTTCCCAGCAAAAATTAAAATTCTGGTAAAGGTATAGCTGAGTTTGACATCTTTATTTGAGTCTGACATCTTCCTCGTAAAGAATTTTTCAATGAGATTCGAGGCGATGTGAACGAGTGTGATGTTTTGTTATTGTCTAATGAAACGTCAATGTTTGGAGCATCTGCATAAGTCATTGAACCAGTATTTTCCAAATGGCAAATGCTTGGTGTTATAAAATGATGCCTGGGTAAAAGAGCAGTTCACAGTGCAAGATAGGCTAGTGGATTTTAATGTAACGGTAAGAAATGTTCACTGATGTAGTTTCAGATTCCACATTACAACCAACCTTTAAGAAGCTACCACTTGTAGAATCAAAGAATGTCCACAATTACCTGATAAGACTATTAAAAATTGTCTTACCTTTTCTAACTGTACAGCCCCGTGAGGCTGGATTTTCTTCATACACCATAAACAAAACGACAGAGAGTAGACTGACTGCAGAAGCAGGTATGGGATTCCAGCGCTCTCCTATTAAGACAGACATTAATGAGGTTTGCAAAAACGAAAAATGATGTCACTCTTCTTACTGAATTTATTTTTTTGAAAATAGCTAATTTTTTCCTAAAAAGTATGTTATTCGAGTTGACATGTAATAGGTTTATTGTTTTTGAATGAATTAATAGTTTTAAGTTATCTCAGTTTTCATTTATAATATGGTAAATAGCAGTAGATAGAACCCACATAAATAAAATATCTCTGGGGTCCTGAATAATTAAAAAAATGTAAAGGAGTTCGAGACCAAAGAGTTTGATATTCTCAGAGTCTAATGAAATAAACTCAGCTACACTTGAACCTTCGAAGACAGACTACCCTTACCTCCACAGGGCTACTATGCTGCCCTCTGGGAAGTAAGTGCTCTTAGAGCCCCAGACTGAATCAGGGGTGAAAGTACATCCATTATTTTATTTAGTGACATTTTGCTGGGCCCCCAAGCAGTGGGGCCTCTCTAGCCCTGTCACTCTTTGTCCTGAATGGGTTTGGCTCTCAAAAACTACGGCCTGAAATGAAAGTTCAATCAAATCTGCAATAATTACAGAGCTCCAGATTTGAATTAAATGATTTTTGTTTTCTCTCTTAAGTAAGTACAAATATAAAACCAGGTACACTTCTTTTGCTCTTATACAAGTATAAAACTGAATACAGTTTACAAGTTATAAAAAAAAGCAAAACAATCAAATTAATAATATTGATTTCATTTGCAGATGATGTGTTGCTAAACTGCATTGCTAGTACAATTTGAATGTGGTGTTCCCCGTGTGGCTGGGTTTGGCCAACGTCTGCCGCGATGATGATGGCTTAATTTCCCCACCTCCTTCCTCTGTTCCAAGTACCATGAAACAGTCATCACCACGTGCCACACTGTTCTTGAGCCTTCACGTGGCAAGAATGCATCATTTACATATTAAGGCTGCCCCTTTTCTCTTCTCATTAGCCTGAGACAAACTAATACTGCATGGTGTGAATTAGCTCCTGAACTCTTAGCACTGCCTCTAAAATCTCATGGTGGTGGATAAGAATATTGATACATTAAAACCTTCTTATCAGAATGAATACTAATTAAAAAAAATTGGAGGGAACTCATGAAAATATGTGTGTGGACCTCAGCTTGAGAAATATTTCACTAGTAAGGATGTGAGTCTGATTTTGAATTTGAATTTGAACTTTGCTATTTACCATCTGTCTTTGTACAATTACCCAGCGTCTCTGAGCCTCGGTTTCCCCAGCCTGTCCCTCATGGCTTTATTTAATTTGTAAAAGTATCGTAATGCCTCTATCTCCAAGAGTAGTTGTGAGGACTGAGATAAAGCTTAGGAAGCACCTGGCATACACTTGGCTTTTAATACATTTCCTTCTCTTTTCCAAAATGAAATCTTGGCTCAAGCTTGTCCACTAATAAAGAGAAGCACAGGTAGACATTTTTGAAGGCAAACAAACCCTGTAAGAAACACACAGCCTAGCAGACCTCTGCAGGCTTTGTTTTCTAGGGTGGAGATGCTGGAGTCTCTCTCTCTCTGGGCTCAAGTGAGGTTGTGAGGCTGAGGCCTGCGGGCTGCAGGGCACGAGCCTCCAGCGCTCTGAGTCCTCCCTGGCCTGTCCAGGAACATCCCCCACCCAAAAGAAATGAATCCCTCTGCTTTGTGATTCACTTACAGGGAGTGGAGCTTGCTCGCTCTACTCGCTGCTTCACACCTGAGGATATCACTGGAAGAGCCCCAGGCCCAGACAGGGGCATGGGTGCCGGTACGGGCATGAGCTTTATGGGGCTGCCACTTGTTGACCAGAAACACACGAGTGGTCAGATGGAGGCCATGGTACAGACCTGCTCGGTGTGCCTACAGGACCTGGACAATGTGGGGGCCCGGTTCCTACCCGGCCAGCATTCGCTCTGTAAAGACTGCTTCCAGGGCTTGGTGCAGGAGCTGAGGCAGGTGGCCAAGGTTCTCGGGACTGTCCCAGATGGTAAGTACAAAAGTACCGCCCGTTCCCCTCCTTCCACATAACCGGTCTCTTTCTGTTTCATAGGAACCAAATTTCAGGTGTAGAAAGAATCAGAATTCAAATGCCCAAGGGAGACTCATTGCCAAACGCAATTCTTTGGGGAATCTGTGAGACAAAGCAATCCTCCTGATGCCTACTATATCTATTTTGTAAGCTGGGACTTGGCATGTTTGGGATTTCCTTGAGTTGGTGGCAAACTGAGAAATCTGGGAAGGTGTTGATTCAAGGTTTGGTTGACTCCCCAGATGGAGGGGACACTGTCCAGATTCACTAAACTTCCCAGGCAGAGGGAGAGTTGCTACCCCGCTAGGACTGGTCGGGAACTGACTTTGAACAGACTCACACAGACTAGTGAACCATTCACCATTTAATTTTTTTTTTTAAGATTTTATTTATTTATTTGACAGAGAGACACAGCAAGAGAGGGAACACAAGCAGGGGGAGTGGGAGAGGGAGAAACAGGCTTCCTGCTGAGCAGGGAGCCCGATGCGGGGCTCAAACCCAGGACCCTGGGATCATGACCTGAGCCGAAGGCAGAGGCTTAACGACTGAGCCACCCAGGCGCCCTGGAGCTTGTGTCTTGCTCCGAATATCAGGTTTCCTAGGGAGCAATCTCATGGAGGACTGTGAGTCCTTGGAGGCGTGAACCAGGTCCCTTCAGCTCAGCATTCTAGCACAGGCCTGTAACGGAGTTTCAGTCTCTGTTAAAGGAACTTGGAGAATGAGAAGGTCTAACAAGTTGAGAGCGTTTAGAAACATCATCTCTGTTTTGTTGTCTGCAGTATTATTAAAGTGATTTGTAGCCCAAGGCTAGGTGCTTTGAACCATTATAGCAGCGCAGTTGTCTTTAGCTATGAATTTGGGGCCCTCTAAACCCTTGGGCAAGCTGTGTGACCTCCTTGGGCTCTTTTGTGAGTTTGGAGCACAGAAAAGATGATGTAGTTTGATTTTTAAAATTAATATCTGATTTTTAAATTTAAATTTAGTCCTTCCTTAAAACTTTTTAACTTATACGTCTTACTCTATTTATAAATGTAGCAAATTTTAACAACTTTAAAGGGGTTTTTATTAATATTTGAACATATTTACAAACCTAGCTAATATTTGCTTTTATAAATTAAATGTATTTTATTTTCTTTTTAAGTATTTCAGTTGCCTAGCAAATAAATGTTCCTACTTAAAGGACACTTGGAAATCTAAGTTAAATTTATAAACATGGTGAATCTTAAATATGTCTTAAAAAGTTCCAGCATCGTTGGGTGAATATCTAGACTATATAAAGACCTTTTCCAACTCAACAATAAAAAACAACCTGATTTAGAAATGGGCAAAGGACTTAAATAGACATTTCTCCAAACAAGATATACAAATGGCCAGTAAGCACACAAAAAGATGCTCAATATCACTGATCTTTAGGGAAATACAAATCAAAACCACAACAAGATACCACCTGATACCCATTAGGATGGCTACTATTAAGAAAAAAGAACAGAAAATACAAGTGTTGGTGAGAATGTGGAGAAATTGGAATCCTGTACACTGTTGGTGGGAATATAAAATGGTACAGCCTCTGTGGAAAACAGTACAGCCATCCCTCAAAAAATTAAAAAATAAAATTATCATATGATCCAGCAATTCTACTTCTGGGTATATCCAGAGAAAATTAAAGAATTAAGAGCAGGGACTCAAAGAGATATTTGTACACCTGTGTTCCTAGCCACATTATTTGCATGGCCAAAGGTGGAAGCAATCCAAGTGTCCATTGACAGATGAATGGATAAACAAAATGTGGTATATACATACAGTGGAATATTATTTAGCCTTAATAAGGGAGACAATTCTGACACATGCTACAACATGAATGAACCTTGAAAACACTATGCTAAATAAAATAAGCCAGTTACAAAGAGACTAATAGTCTATGATTCTGTTTGCATGAAGTACCTAGAGTAGTCAAACTCATAGAGACAGAAAGTAGCCTGGTGGCTGCCAGGGGCTGGGGGGTAAGCGGGGGGAATGGGGGGTTGTTGTATAATGTATAGAGTTTCAGTTTTGCCCACATTTTAATTGGGGTTTTGTTGTTGTTGAGTTGTAGGAGTTTTTAAAAATATCTTATGGGTATTAGACCCTTATCAGATACATGATTTATAAATATTTTTTCCCATTCCATGGGTTGTCTTTTTATTCTATTTTTTTTTTTTTAAAGATTTTATTTATTTGACAGAGAGACACAGCGAGAGCTGGAACACAAGCAGGGGGAGTGGGAGAGGGAGAAGCAGGCTTCCCGCCAAGCAGGGAGCCCGATGCGGGGCTCAATCCCCGGACCCTGGGATCATGACCTGGGCCGAAGGCAGACGCTTAACGACTGAGCCACCCAGGCGCCCCTCTTTTTATTCTATTAATAGTGTTCTTTGATGCGCAAAAGTTTGTAATTTTGCTAAGTCCAGTTTGTCTATTTTTACTTCCATTGCCTGTGCTTTTGGTGTCCTAGCCATGAAATTATTGCCAAATCCATTGTCATGAAGCTTTTCCCCTGTATTTTCTAAGTGTTTTATAATTTTACTCTTATGTCTAAGTCTTTGATCTCATTTCGTTTTTTTAACATGAACTAATTATGCATGTATCAAGGCTTTGTATGGCTCTAAAGTCAGAAAACCAAGTCATACTAATGACAATTATTAGAACCATTGTGTTTATTCGCCAAGTTATTCCGAGTGTAATGGAAAATAAAAGCATAAGCTTTGGTGTTAATGTCTGAGCATCAGAGTGTGAGTTCTAATCTGCCTGCCACTTACTAGTTGTGCAGCTTGGGCAAGTTGTCTCGCCTAGAACACGGGGATGGTGGTAGTGGTAATTACCTTATAGGATTGTTAGGAAGATTAAGCGATCGTGTATATGTAGAACATTCTGTACTGCTCATAGGAGATAGTAAGAGGCCAAGAAACATGAGAAAATACTATTATTTAGAACTTTTAAAACTGAAGTGGAAAAAACATTGGTCAGATGTAAATATGCCTGATTTGGAACAAGAGAGGCAATTTCTTAAATATGTGGCATCTTATATTCTTTAGTATGTCCTATGGTCTGGCCAGGCCATTGTTACCTTCCATATTTGCATTTATGGGTGAAGAGTAGAATCAGCTTCCATGACTACTTGGAGATTTCAGGACTCTATGCTGTGTGGGTGTTAGTTGGTTTGTCTGTCTGTGTATGTCTGTCTTCTTCACGGGTATTTGACTTCTGTGTACCAGGCTCTTTGGCATTTAGGGTACAGAGATGAAAAGACAGGGCCCTTGCCTTCAAGGAACTCCTGTTCTGTTGAAGGGCAGATAACCAGACAGATGATAATAATACGATGTGGTGTGGATGTGAAGAGAAGATTGTAAAGTTCAGGCAAAGAAGCAATACTTCTAGGAGGTTCTCCATGGACCGGGACTGGTGGATATCAGCTGCTTACTGAATGTTTTTTGGAAGAACTGAAAGAATGGTACCCAAATGAGCTGTCTTATGAAAAGGAGAGTTATCGTCTATCTCTGGTAAGTCTAGTGAGAGACCCAAGACCTGAACTTGACAGGTCCATAATTTGAGAAGCCAGGCTTTGGGAGTCTGGTTCTTTGGAAAGAGCTTTTAGCACTGCCACTTTATCCAGCAGAGTAGGGGCCCAGACTTGCTAAAATGCTTATCCTATTTCTGCCAGTCTGGGGTTTTCAAAAGTAAAATATGGGAGCAGCTAGAGAGGAGATGGGTAGAAGCTAAAGAAGCTAGCATCAGTGCCTCCAGGCAGATGGGCCAACAGTGCATGGGGTAAGTCCACTTCTATAAATCTAGGCCTGCTGGTTGCTGGGCAAAGCCGAGCATTGCTGTGTAGAATAGGCTGGGTGCCTGGGCTCAGGGCCTGTCCTGGTGATTTTCAGCTCTGATCCCTCGGGGGAGCCTCCCCAGGCCTACACTTCTGTGCTGGTACCTGGCACGAGGGGAGACATCTGATTTAACTGGACTGGGCCTTTCATCTCTACCACCCCCCAGCCCAACACAGAACCTGACACAGGATGGGGGCTTCGGTGAATGTTTATTGAACAAATGATTGAATCAGTGAAACTGCAGAGATCTCCCATGGCTCTGACATGGGAGGCAGACTGTCCTACTTGTGATGCTGCCCTTTCTATTTCTCAGGTTGCAAGGGGCAAACATACTTATCCAGCACCTGCTGGTTGGCAGACACTGTACTGGGTGCTTGTGCCTGTATCATCTTTTTTAAAATCTTACAACAACCCTATAATTAGGTATTATTCCCATTTTACAGATGAAAACCCTGGGTGTTGTGAATATGTCATGTCTCAGGTCTAAAACTGTTAAGTGCCAGGTCAGGTCAAACCTGTCTTCAAAGCTTGCGATCTGCACTGTGAGCACGCTGCTCAGAGGAAGATTTCATCTGGAATCACTGAATGGATGGGGAGACTTCATGGAGAATCTTTGAGGAAAGAACCAGCACTGCAGCCCGAGTCCTCAGGTGCACATCTTTAATGCGGCCACGGCCTCGCAGAGATTTTACCCCAGCAACTCTGTCACACTAGGAAATGTGTCTGTGTTAGGTCTCCGCCTCTAAGGAGACCAGCTGGGCAAGGTCTTCAAAAGCTAGTGATGGGGATCAGAGTGAAGGCAGCCATGTGCTGAGCACACAATGGCTTAGCCATGCATCGGGGCGACTAGAGCTGCGGGCTCTGTGCAGAAAGGCTGGATATGGGAAATGGGTGTACTCAGCCAACCAGAGCCAATATACGTGGGACTATTTGCTTTTCAGCCTAATTGAAAATGGTCCCAGGTCAAACTCTATTGGAGAAGTTGGCCACTGAGTGGCAAAGTGATACTTTAATGTAGCAAGCTCTGAAGGGACCTGGCTGCCTGAAACTGACATTTACTATGTGCTGCGTTTGTCTTCAAAATTCTCAGGACTCCCCTAGCTCTAGTTGTTGTTTTACTTCCTCATGTAAATAAAAGGGACATTATTTTTCCTTTTCAAATCTACTGAAAGACAAATCCTAGCTGAGAGACCTTGATTCTGATATCAAAGTTTTAGAATCTACTTGTTTAGTATCTTACTTTTCCTGTTATCGATGTGGGTGACGTGCGAGACGTGGGCAGAGCCCTGGTCTGGAAGTCACGGCCCTTGGAGCTCAGGCTGGACTCCAGCACCAATTGACTGGGCAATCCCAGGTCTTCTCTGGCTTTCAGGGCTGGACTTGAAGAGCTCTAAGAACCCCAAACAACCACCATGGCCTCATGCTTCCTGAAGCTAATGATGGGTGACAGCATGTCTCTTGTAAACTACAGGTGCGGAAAGGAGGAGCAATCTCTGTCCCTCAGTGGGCAGGCCTTGGGACTTTGGGAAGATCCAAAGAGAGGGAACTGATGCAAGATGCTACAACCTCAGAGTCAGAGAAAGAAATGATGATCTTAATGAGAGCTCAGGTGGAGGGGCTCTAATGGCCTGGGGTGAGGGTGGAAGGCAGGGGGCGGGTGAGGTCTCAGCTATAGGAGCCTGGAAGGCAAGGTGACTGCTGTTTGCTCAGTCCAGGTGCTGAACAGTGTCTCCAACCATCGTGGGGTCTGTTGTGGGCAGTGACTCAAGTCTCCTAGGTGGAGGACTGGCAGTTGAGCTGGACTGAGCTGGGTGTGCAGCAGGTGCAGAAGCTGGAGCTCCCAAGCCCTATCAGCACAATGGCTTTTTAGCTCATGAACAGTTTCCTCACCTTAATTGGCTCTCTAGGGCCCCAGGAGTAGCACTGGCACCTCAGAACGGTGCCTGTTACTGGGATAACAAATCCCCTGGTACGGGGAAGGAGGCAGGCTGCGTTCTGAGGGATGTGCTAGCTGCTGCCAGCATTGCTCGGAAGGATATAGCTAGAGTAGATTTGCTGAGGCTTCCCTCAGTTCAGGGTAGCCGTGATTGATGGACAGGGTCTTGGAGGGCCCCTTGTCTACTGGAACTCTCTCATTCAAGGGGGACCAGCCATGGTTGACTGCTGTGGAGGCTAGAGAGCAGGGAAGAGCCTTGGAGCTTATCTCTAATCCCTTACTACATAAAGGGAGCATCAGGATTCCAGAAAGCCTTAGAATTCTGCTGAATGCCAGAGTTATTACAGAGCCTGAAAAAAAATTCAGCTCCTTTGCCTGCCAACCCAGGGCTTGCCTGGACTTGAGGGCCAGTAGGAACTGCAGACCTAGAGTAGGCTGCTGCCCTTGGTTCTCCCATTGTCTCTCTGTCCGGACCCAGTTGGAAATGGGGACAGTGGTTTTGCATGGAGTATGTCAGTACAGTCCTTGGATTGACTCTTGAGATTTGAAGTGAAAGAAATAGAGGTGCCTGTCTATCAGATGAGATGAGCCTAGTTCCATCCTACCTGTGCCTCCTGCATTCTGCTATGGGCTCTTTCTTGGCCCTGAAAGCTTGTTTCGCAGTCTGGTGGTCCTATGAACATGAGCTCTGAAAGCTGTGGACCACCATCTCCTGCCTCAGCCTATCACTTAGCTTTCATGCCTGTGTTCTGACTCCGGCTCAGATGGGCCACCTGGCCCTGCCCCACACTCTCTGGATCCCCTTGCCTAACCTCACTTTACCTCTTGCCTCTGTGCGTTATGCTCTCAAATCCTCTAGCTTCAACCCTGATCACTCTCTTCTGTTGTGGGCCTGCAGCTCTAGCTACCTAAGAGGCTCTCAATTGCTTACAGTTCAGAACAGACACTTAGCATGGCCTTCAAGGCTCTTCCCGATCTGACTCCAGACTAACTTTAGAGGCTCATCTCTGTCACTCCTCTCCATGAACCAGCTTTACCAATCTTTCCCCTAGAGGCCTCACATTTTGACATCTGCAATCCTCTGTTTATGACGTTCCCTCCTCCTGCAATACCCTCTTCTTGTTCAAGTGTGCCAAATGGAAGGTTGGCTCAAGCATGACCCAGTTATCAGAACTCGAGCACACAGGGATGGAGGTAGACTTGGAAATAAGCAGGATCCCCATTACCAGGATTGAACCCCCAAAGGTGAGGCTAGAACAATTGAAGTAGCCATTGCTTTAGGCCAGGGACCAGCAAACTTTGTCTGTAAAGGGCTAGATAGTAAATATTTTTGGCTTTGTGGGTCCTACAGGCTCTGTTACCATTACTCAGTGCCGTCACTGTAGCGCAGATAATTCGGGAATTGATGGGCATGACTGTGTTCCAGTAAAACTTTATTTATAAAAATGGGCAAGCTGTGGTTTTCTGACCGCTGGTTTAGGCTCTGCCTGGGGAAATTGGATGGATTTGAACCTGTGAGTGGCATCAAATAGGAATATCTGTGTAGGAGCCAGACAGGGCCAGACTCTGGAAGGGAACTGCAGGGAGGGAATAGTATTAGGATGAGGCATATGGAGGCAAGGCAGGAGGAAAAGGACGGAATTAATTTTGGCCACAATCTAGGATTGTTCGAAGGAAGGCAGTGGGAACTCTGGAAGGGAAATTTGGGGACACATTGTGAAGGGTCATGACCAATTTCAGCTATTCTATAGGCAGTGGGGAGACACTGGATATTTTTGGTCAGTGGAATACAATCAGATCTGTATTTTTGGAAAGTTATTCTGGCTTAGTGAGAAGAATGACTGGAGGAGACAAGACTGGATGCAGAAAGCCCTGTTGGGCGGTCCCTGCAGTTGTCCTGGCCTTTGCTTCCAGCTTACCGGTCCTTGAGCCAGTGCCGGTCTGAATGCTTAAGAATCACTGGGGTAACTTGCCAAAAATATAGATTCTTGGTCCCACACCCACACCCGAGAGATTTGAATTTGGTAGATTCAGGATTTCTAACAGACCCTCCAGATTGGTGAATCACTGGTCCAGCAAAGCAGGATGCAGCCTGACCTAAAGAGGCTATGGATGCCAGAGAAAGTAGGGCACATGTGAGATGGGGTTTGACAACCACTCTCCCACCCTCTCCCTGCTCTTACCTCTGGTTCTGACAGCCCTCCATTTGACTCCTTATTCTTCACACACCACCACTCCCTCCCACATCCTTTTTTGCTCATGCCCTATTGGTTCTCTTTGAAACAACTCTTCTGTCCCTTTCTTTCCATTGCTACCCTTGTTCGGGATCCCACTACTGCTAAACAGGACAAGTTCTCCCTGACTCCCCAGTCCCCTGTTCATCAAGATAATCATAAAGCCCGGTTCTGTCCCTCTCCAGAGCCTCTGCTTTTAGGATAAATGTCAAGTTCCTTAGCTTAGCATTCAGGGCCCTTCAGGGAGCTTACTCTCCTGCCAGTCTTTCCAAGCATATTCCCTGCCATTCCCCACCCATGCTTTTGCAATTTTCCTGTGCTCTGTGCTTTTACAATTCTCCTGTACTTGTAGTTTTGCCCACTCCTAATGTCTTCCCTCCAACTCGACCCTGCTTTTCCTTCCCTTTTCTCTCCCCGCTTGTGTTCTACTGTATCTCCCCGGGGTGGGGGCAGGGATGGTAGAGTTAGCTGCCAAGGGACACCTCCAGGACCTTTGTGCATCATAAATGTGTGTCTTCCCCATCCGAAGTCCTAATCCTCCACTTGTGACGGACAATTGGTCACTATGGCAACTGACTGTGACGTCACAGAATAAGGACTTCAGGTGAAGTGGCAGGAGCAGGTGAGTGTGTAGGAGATAGATTTTAATGTCTGTCGAAGGTCTCCCCCCCCCCCCACACCCTCCTTCCGTGCCGGGGGCACGGAGGGCTATCTCGGGCTCCTGCTGATTTTTAAAATGATGCGGTGAGAGCGTGTGCCTGGCATCTGCGTGCTGCAGCAGTGTGGGGCTGACAGAGTGTGTCAACTTGAGCTCTGGGTGTGCAGACACCGCGCTGCTGCGTGAGCCTGTTATTCCGTTCTGGATTGCTATTTTGATACCCAGATTGCATCATTCTTCCTACGTATAAACAGGGGGTCCCCAGGGCCCTGCAGCTACTCACTTCTCCACCAACACTGTTGTTGTGATGAGCTCTATTTAAATGAGCTGCCGGATCGCGGCAGATTCCAGCCATACATGAGCACTGTCATTTTGGGGAACATGGAGGGCTGAAGGATTTTTGGATCGAGTCCTAAAAGGCTGAGAGTGATGGCCTCCTGAGCCGTGCAGAGGGCGGCAGAGCTAGTTCCTGAAAGTTGAAAATCTCGTTTTCTTCCTTCTGAGCTTCTATTCCAAGGCACCCAGAGGATTAGGAAGGAGATGCAGCTAGGAAGAGAGTCGCCTCTTTGAGGTCTCCCTCTTGCTGTTCAGTTTGGGAAATTGCTGCAGAGCCTTCGAGATAAACAGGAACAGGAGGAGTCAACCAACCTTTTCTTGCAGGAGCGTCTCAGGTGAGCTGGAGAAATGCAGCCCTGGCTGAGGATGCATCAGAGAAAGGAGAGGACCCAGGGTGCTCCCCTTACCCCACCCAGGACCCAGTTTCCCAAGGGTTAGGCCTGCAGCCCAGTTGGCTGCAGCACGCAGGGTGGGTGTGCCCGGGCACTTGGTGAGCGCGGTCCTCTGGGACCTGTGGTGGTCTCACCTGTCGCTCTTCTGACTTCTCTCCCAGGTGTTGCTCTCATCACAAGGCAGCAGGGCCACGGGTAAGCCTGCTGGCAGCCAGGGGCAGGAGCAGCAGTCCCCGTAGGATCGAAGTCTGTCTTTCTAGCAGGGACTAGGCATCTCGGGAGTGGGTGCAGTGTGTTTCTAGATGGGGTTGCTGCTTTGAGTTACGGGCTAGAGGAAGGCTGCAGGGGCTTGTGTGGTGGGGGGCTTAGCTGGTGCCTAGTACCTTGGGCTACCCTCGGGTGGGAGGGCAGGAATGGGTAGTGAGGATGGCCAACATGCCAGAGGATACCACCAGAGGGTTTTTTTTTTTTTTCTCCTTGCCTAGTGACTGACAGAGGCATAAGGAGGTAGAATGTCTTACTCGTGGTTACAGAGGTGGGTAATCAGGGACTGCTCAGGGGTTCAAGGAAGTACCTATATTTTATAAGGGCTCCGTGGCTTTCAGCTAAGTCCCTCCCTCTCTCTGAGCCTCCATGTCACCATCTGTATGGTGAGGGATCTGGCTACATGCAAAAAGCTAGGTCTGTCCAGCTTTGGTTCTACAGGTGAGACCTGGCAGGGAGCGTCAGGCTGCTTCCGAGGATGCCACTGCTCTGTGGGAGTCAGAGCTTGGGCCCCAGCTGTAAAGTTCCTTGGAGTCATGGACAGGAGCTGTAGAATGAAGGGCTTCTTAACCCTTGGTGGGCTGCGTAGCACCGGGCTCAGGCTTATGTGTCTGGGGTTTATGTGTCCCTACCCGGTGGGCTGAGCTGACCCAATGCTAGCTTTCTTAAACCTTGGGATTTCTCTCCCAGCCTAGGCCCCTGGTCCCCAGGTTGCCTTGGTGCTGCTGTCCATGTCTGAAGGGTGGATTACCCAGTCTTGACCCCCCCTCCTTTGCTGCCCCACTAAGTCCTGAGCTCAGCACACTCTAGGCCCCAGCAGCAGTGGTTGTAGTGTCAAAGCTCAGGCGGCCTCCCAAGCCCTTAGATTGTGGGTCCTTCAGTGGAGCGGAGAGTTAGGGGAGGCAGGATGTGTCCTCCAACTCACCACCAATCCCAAGGGTACCCAGGTATCAGGACACCCTGCTGTCTGTCAGGAATCTGCCCTCTTCCCTTCCCTGCCAGAGGGGAGATACATCACAGCTGCATTCAGTATGTTTCCTAACTTTGAGGAGCCTCTTTAAAACTGGGTGATCCAGCCCTTCTCAGCTGCATGGTATGGGGAAAGAGCTATCAGGCTCAGGTACAGGGGCAGGGGATGCTCTAAGGTGCTGGTTCTCAAACATGGTTGTATATTGTAATCACCTGGGGGAATTTTAACAAATACTTATGCCTGGATTCCACCTCCTAAAACTTCAATTTAGTTGATATGGACTGGACATCAGGATGTTTAAAGTGCCCCATAGGATTCAAATATGTAACAAAGTTTGAGAACCACTGGTTCTATAATATGAAACCATCCCCAGATTTATTACCAGGTGGAAAAATCTTCTTCACCTACCTTTCCTCAAAGATCGTATTTCTTTTTTTTTTTTTTTTTTAAAGATTTTATTTATTTATTTGAGACAGAGAGAATGAGAGAGACAGAGAGCACATGAGAGAGGGGAGGGTCAGAGGGAGAAGCAGGCTCCCTGCCGAGCAGGGAGCCCGATGCGGGACTCGATCCCGGGACTCCAGGATCATGACCTGAGCCGAAGGCAGTCGCTTAACCAACTGAGCCACCCAGGCGCCCAAAGATCGTATTTCTTAAAACTTGAAGCACAGATGGGACTGGCTCCCAGCTCCTTCCTTCTGGATTCCCATAATCCAAAGCTGGGTTCAGGTCATTATTAGAGTCTGATCATTATTATGGAATATTTTACTTACAATAAAATTATCAAATTAATTAAAACAAAGCTACCTTGTTTACACTTGAATTAGAGAGCTATAGCATAATGGAAAGGGCTGGATTTTAGAATCAGAAAGACTTGGATTCCAATCATAGCTCTGCCCCTGTTTTGTATGATCTTTGCCAGGTGGCAACTTCTTAGAGTCTCAGTCTCCCCAGCTATGAAATGGGGATAATGCCTGCCTCTCAGAGGTGATTTGACAATTGAATGAAATAACACACATAAAGGCCTGGTGCAGGGACTGGTGGTAAGAGAATCATCTGCCCCACGCCTCCCAGGGACCAGAGTGCTCACTCTTGTGACAGGCAGACTGAATACCTTGGGCTTTCAGAGCTTCCCTCCCAGGCCCGTAGATCCCCAGGAGAACTCTGGTGCCTGTGACTTCTTCATTTGGGAGGCAGAAGCCCCACTTCCTATAGGGATGGTTGTGTGTGGCCTTTGGGTCCTGGCTCTACATTGCTCAGAATTGATATTCCTGTGTATGAAATAAAAGCTTAAGGCTATTATTTGAATAATCCAAGTAGAGAAAGGGAAGTGTATATAAATATTTTATGTAATATGTGATTTAAATATGTATTAATAACTAAGTATTAAATATTAAGCATTAAATATCATAAGCAGATGTTTGGTTATTTTATATATATATCTGCAGCCGTACGGGTTCATGTATCCCAGTTATCTCAAATAAAACTTTGGGGGCAGGGCGCCTGGGTGGCTCAGTCGTTAAGTGTCTGCCTTCAGCTCAGGTCATGATCTCAGGGTCCTGGGATCGAGCCCCATGTCGGGCTCCCAGCTCAGCGGAGAGCCTGCTTCTCTCTCTCCCTCTGCCTGCCGCTCTGCCTACTTGTACTCTCTATCTCTCTGTCAAATAAATAAAAAAATCTTAAAAAAAAACAAACTTTGGGGGCACTTGGGTGGCTCAGTCAGTTGAGCATCTGACTCTTGATCTCAGCTCAGGTCTTAATCTCAGGGTCGAGAGTTCAAGCCCCGCATTGGGCTCCACACAGGGTGTGGAGCTTAATAAAAAATAAAAAATTTAAAAATTAAAAAAAAATTTGTTTTGGTATTCACGTTGAAGAATGGGGAACCCTCTTGAAACAAAAGCTCAAAGTTAACACAGCTTGTTGGGGGTTAGGGACCTTCTGAAGGAAGATAAGAATTTCTGGACAAAGATGCTGTGACCCGGGGCACCTGGGTGGTGCAGCTGGTTAAGCTTCCAACTCTTGGTTTCAGCTCAGGTTGTGATCTCAGGTTGTGAGACTGAGCCCCATGTCAGGCTCGGTGCTGAGCACAGAGTCTGCTTGAGAGTCTCTCTCCTCCCTCTGCCCCTCCAGCTTATGTGTGCACCCCCCCTCAACATAAATAAATCTTAAAAAAAAAAAAAAAGATGTTGTGACCCAAAGAGAGCCCATGTCCTCTGTGTCCACTCTGGGCCCCACAGCCTCCCTGGGACCTGCTCGTATCACTGCCATGGTGCCCCAGCTCTGCTGTTTGCCGCAGCTGCCCCACTTCAGTGGGATGAGCTTTGAGATGTAGGCCTCTCCTAAGCCATAAGCCTGTCCCCTGACTTGCTCACAAAGGTGATAGGCAGGTCACTGTTTGGCTCTCTCTGCCCCATCCAGTCTTGCCCAGGGGAATATTTCTGATGCTTGGGTGCAGGAAGCAGAGGAAGAGGGTTGGATAAACCACAGTTCCCTGCTATTCCTATTCCCTTCATTTTAAGGAGGTAGAAAGTAAGGTTCAGGGGGAAAGGGATCACTTACCTGAGGTTACACAGATAGTGCCAGCCCTGGGCCTGGAACCCACATCTCCCAGTACACAGCCTTTCCCAAGCACTGCACCTCTGCTCTGGATTGGACCTGATTCTTTATCATCCTGGCTGGCTTTTTTTCTCATCACCCTGAAAGCTTCCAGATGACTTCTTACTACTTTCAGTGGCTGTGAGTGCAAGGAATATGCACGGGATACCCAAACCCAAAAGAAATAAAATTGTCCAATCTGCTAAAAATCACGCAGTATCCTTTAGTGCCAATTGTGGATTATTTTTGTATGCAGACATAGGAACAGATAGTTAAAATGCAATGCGATATTTGTCATACTAGAAGGCTGTTCAGGGTGCTGTGGGAACCCAGAAGAGGGAATAATTAACTCATCCTGAGGGAAATCAACCCTGCTTCTCCGAGGTAGAACATTCAAACAGGTTTGAAAGGATGAATAGGAGTTTATCTGAAAAGGAGGGGAGAGGGAACAGCGTTAGGCAGAGGTTTGATATTCAGAAGACAGCAGAGATAGTTGCCCTGGCAAGGACACAGGGTGTGTGGCAGGTGAAATGGAAGATGTGACTAGAGAGAGGTAAGGCCAGCTTGGAAGGGGCCGTGAGTACCAAGATGAGGACTTTGGCATTTAAGGCCAGGGGCAGTGGAGGATTTGCTATGAGGCCTTGTCTGATCTCTTCAGTTATTTCTCTTTTTTCATGATGCTAATGAGACTGATGTTTGGGCATCTGCTGCCAGGGGCTTAGAAGCCTTGTGGAAATCATTTTCAACAAATAGAGCAGCATTTCTGAATCGAGGGTAGATGAGTAGGGTCTCCCCGGGACGAGCCAAGGGGAAGGGAGGGACAGTCACCTGATTCCCCAGGGAAGAGCATTTTTCTTCACCTCTGGCCACTGTTCTTGACAGGCAGGAGACTATCTAGAAGATGGCTCTGTGAAGGCTGAGGAGATTTTCTTCAGTGGGGAGGCTAAGGGAGGGGTAGGGGAGAAAGAGTATTGAATTATTACTTTGCATGATGTTGTGGATTTTGATTTTTGCAGGATAGATCAGTTAGCTTTTGCTGCATTATGAGACACTCAAGAATTAGTAGTTAACAAAAACTGTATTTTATTGATGATTCTATAGGTCAGCAATTTGGACTGGGACTCTCCAGGTGGTTCTTCAGGGCTTGGCTAGGCTTGGCTGGGCTTGGCTAACCTCGGCTGTGTTCACTCCTGTGTCTGTGTTCAGCTGGCGAGTCAGTTGGGGCTAACTGGTTTGTGAGTGAGCCCTTGAGACAACCAAGGCATTGGTCTGCCTGGTCTCTCATCTTACAGCAGATCTGACCTGGGGTTGTCCATGTGGACAATCTTAGAGTTCTGAGAGCAGAGCAGAATCATACAAAGCCACTTGAGGTCTAGGCTTGGAACTTGTTCAGTCTCACTTCTGCGGTGCTCTGTTGGCCAGAGCAGGTCACGAAGGCCGCCTAGCTTCCCAGGGTGGAGGATAGACCCCATCTTTTAATGGCTAGGATTGGACGAGCATGGATGCAGGGGCAGAAGAACTTATGGCCATATTTTCGCTTGACCTCTCCGGCTCTGACTTTGATCACCTGGGAGAATTGATAATTGAGGTCCTGGCCTTGCCCTGAATGGGATATGAGAAATCTTTTGAATTCAGTCAACATTTGTGGAGGATCAGGTGCTTTCTCAAGGCTTACAGAATTTAAACCTCGAGGCAACTCTTCTTTTCCCTTCCTATTTTACATCTGAAGAAACTGGAGCACAGAGGAGCTAAGTGAGATTAACTGACTTGCCCAACCAAGGTCACTCATTGGTAAACCCGGTATTTAGACTTTGGTTGGTCTGACTGCAACTGCCATTGTATCATTTCGATGATATGGGGCCGAGAAGATTGTGGTGGTTGTGCTGCATTCGCTACCATAGCCACCGCTTTCCAGGTGGCCCTCATGCCTGGGTAGAGGCACCTGACCCTACTCAGGAGCCTCATTTCCTTGCATGCAGTGGGTTTCCTGCTCTTGAGGTGACCCAGAGAGCACTCTCGTCTCCATGATGCTTATATAGTCCTGGTACCCCCTATGCTGAGGAAAGTGTTGGAGACAGTTACATTTCTCTAGGGAAAGGGGGTAGGACAAGATGTTCATGTTCACAGGTGAGAGATACACATGTGCAGTGCATGCAACATGGCTGGATGGAGAAGGCCCAGCGAAAACTCTTTGAGCCCCATGGGCAGACTGATTGGTATTGGCGGTAGTAAGAGAAAAATACCTCCTAGATGAGCAGGCAGGGAGGCCTTGCTTTCTCTGGGGAGAGCTTGCTCGAAGCTCTAGCTGTGAGATCTTTAAAGATGTTCTGCTGTGTGGGAACCTTAGTGGCTAGATCTATGCCCTGGGCTAAACCGAAACCCTGGAACTTAGGCAGTAACAGGAGCTGGGCTCTCAGAGCTGGGGAATGAGGAGTGGGAGCAGCAGGAAGGCACCCAGTTATCAGAACCAGAACAGGGCTGGGCCTGTGATAGAATAGCTTGTGAGGAGGGCAGGAAGGTAGGACCAGCGAGGAGGTCTGTAGGGCTGGCCCCTACTGGGATGGTCATGTCCAGAGTACCCAGATGGTAAGTGCAGGCCATGACGTCAAATGTAGTTCATTTTGGCATAAGTGGTATTGGCATATACCTTGGTGTTGTGTATTAAAAAGCCTCATGTCTAGGCCTTATGTATAATCTGCCATATTGCCCTGACTCTGCTTTTTTGCCCCTCTCCCAGAACTCATCTCCTGTCCTGGGTGTAAGCGAGTGTACCTTACCAGGGATGTAACTGAACATTTTTTTCTGTGTGCTTCTACTGGGCGATCCAAGATGGCCAGGGTAAGTCCAGACAAGTAAAGAAATAGCTGATCCTTTTCAAAAATCTTTGGGGCCCCTGTTCATAAATTCACCTGTTTACCCATCACTTCATTTGACTTGTTACTCCCCTATCAATTTGCCTAATCATCCATCCATCCACCCCTCCATCCATCCATCCATCCACCCTTCCTTCCTTCCTTCCTTCCTTCTATCCACAGAGTATCAAAATATTTGAGTTGGGGAAAGTAAAATGGGGGTATTTTTTCTCTCTCTTATAGCTCTTACTGGAAAATATTAGTACTGAGCTTTTATTTCCTTTTTTCACCCGCTGAGTTGAAACTTAAACACCAGCTTAACTAAATGGGTTCCTCAATTTTGCCCGTATTTAGCAACTAATACCTTCTTCCTGAGTTTCTAAAATTTCACATCACTTACCAACTAACACCTCCTATTCCTCTCTCCTTTGGGGTACCCTTGCCCCACTGCATTTGATCCACTTGGCCAATCTACTTACTTGATCCTGTATCTAGTTCTTATTGAATGTCTGGTACATGCCGGGCCCTGGGCTAGGTGCTAGGGAGATGGACACCCATGTTCTTAACTCTCAAGGAATTCATAGTTTAATTAGTAAAACTTGTATTTCTCTTCTTTTTTCCCCCACTGTGGGTTTGTCAGATGCCAGCACGAGGGCACTGTCAGAATCCACGTCATTTTGACGGCCTGTATTATTCAGGCCCAGATAGGCCAACTTTTTCCAAGTCTCCTTTTTTACTCATGTTTTTACATCAGCCCTGCAAGATATTTGCTGACCGAATGAATGAACATCTGGTCTAGGAGAGGACTAGGTTCTCTTGGGCGCAGCAAGCCCCAGCTGTGGAAGCACGGCTCTGAGAGTTGGTCTGTACTTGTTCTTTCTCGGCCGTATGTGACCATCTCTCTGTGTACTCCCACAACTGTGGCTGCCCCCTTTTTGCAGGCACATGGAATTTTCTGTTTTGCCTGTGCTCTCCCATCTCACTCTCTCGTCTGCCTGGCAGACTTCTACTTGTCATTCCCTATCCAATCAGAAGTCACCTCCTCATGAAATTAGTTCCTGGCACCTCCAAGGCTGAGCCCCTGGGAAACCCCACTTTGCTTCCTTAGCACTTGCTGTGGCCTTTTATCACAGCATCTCCCACTGACCGTGACCGGCCGCCACCCCATGCGGGGAGCCCCCCTTTGCCTTACTTACTCGGTGTCCTCATCTGCAGCATGGGACTTGGGGGGCATAGCCCCTGAGGCCCCTCTTGTTTTAGCCACAGAGGATGCTTTGCTTCACAAGCCCCCATGCGGCTCTCCAGAATTCACTGCCCTCCAGGGAACAGCCCTCCAGGCTCCCACACCCCCACAGAGGCTGCCCCCCCACCTTGCCCTGAAGGAGGATTGGGTCAGTAACCGCAGACCTCTGTGCTTGCAGAACTGCTCCGAGTGCAAGGAGAAGAGGGTGGCGCACATCCTGTGCACCTACTGCAACCGCTGGCTGTGCAGCTCGTGCACCGAGGAACACCGGCACAGCCCTGCCCCCGGGGGCCCGCTCTTTTCCCGGGCCCACAAGGGACCGCCAGGTAGCTCTCCCTGCAGTCCTCGCTGGCTCACGCGCCCCGAAGCAGCGCCCCGACTGCAGACTTCTGGAGAGCGGCTCTTTCTCACCTTGTTTCCCTACTGGGGGTGCGGGTAGGGGGTGGCCTCCCAGCCTTTCCCAGAGGACAAGTTCATGCTGGGCTCTCCCTTGGGGAGGAGAAGGAGGGGGGAGGGGGGTTGTGAGCAAGATGTGCAGGGAGGAGTAGTCATGAATTATCACGGGA
Source organism: Neomonachus schauinslandi (assembly GCF_002201575.2). Classification (NCBI taxonomy): domain Eukaryota; kingdom Metazoa; phylum Chordata; class Mammalia; order Carnivora; family Phocidae; genus Neomonachus; species Neomonachus schauinslandi. The sequence goes on from NC_058413.1 coordinate 47,758,552, forward strand.
GCTAGCTGAGTTCCCTACTTTCACCTCCATTTAGAGCAGTCATGCCTCACTTCTGTTTAGTGACTTGCCTAATTAAACAGCCTAGATCAGGGCTTATCCATTTGTCTATCTAGTGCCGCTTGTTTTAAATGACAGTCTCCTTGACCGTCTTTGCCCAAGGTCTTTGAACTGTGGGAGGGGTTTTACCTTTGTGACACCCACAGGAACCGGAGTTAATGATCCATGTGATCTGGCCTGGAGCCCCCCCCACCCCATTCCACCCCCACCAGCATCCTGGTGAATGAAGAGGTTTAGGTTGAATTTTAGAGGATTCATCACTCTGCAGGAGATCCGTGTGCTGCAGCAGCAAGCACTTTCCTCAGCCGTAGGCAGGCAATGGGGTGCCTGGGGCTGGGTGATGTGTGATTTCTGCACAGCTGGGCAAGTCCTGCCCGGCTCAGCTCGCATTCTTCCTTGGGCTCCTAAAACCTCACTGGCCCAGAGAGAGGCCTCTCCTGTCTGCACCACCTTCCCTCCAAACTCTGGGTCTCCCCTGTGTCAGTTGAGGGTGAGGGCTGCTCAGTGGAGCTTACCTGAGAGTCTTCCTCAGCAAGAGAAGCCCACTTTGTCTATCTTCTCTGGCAGGAGTGAGTGGTGGTTCCGGAGACTTCGCCTTGTACTGTCCTCTACACACACAGGAAGTGCTCAAGCTATTCTGCGAGACCTGTGATGTGCTTACGTGCCATAGCTGCCTCATGGTGGATCACAAGGAACACAGGTGTGGCTGCCTGGCTGCCCAAAGGGGGCTCAGGAGGTCTCTGGGCTCCGCTTTGCTAGCCCTGGGCTCCCAGTGTGTCATGTCAAAATGTTCTCCCTGCTTATGCCAGTCTGGGGCCCTGAGGCCGAAGTTTTTCCTCTGCTTCCGCTGTGGGCCTTCTCTGGAGAAGGCTCGAAGGGCCAAGACTCAGCACTTTCCCTAGATGTAATCCTAGCTTCTGTGGGCCTGGCTGAGACAATGCACAGTGGGGGTTCTTGCTTGGCTGGGATGCTCAGAAGACTCGGTCCTCTTCAGCTTTTTCTCTGTCTCCTTCTTTAGGTGCAGACATCTTGAAGAAGTTTTGCAAAACCAGAGGATGCTTCTAGAAAGTGTGACTACACAGGTGGCTCATAAGAAATCTAGTCTACAGACATCTGCAAAACAAATTGAGGACAGGTAACACACACAAATTGAGGACAGGTAACACAGCCTTGCCAATGCTGGAAATGCTACGTTTCCTGACCTCCTGGATCCTGATACCAGGCTATCAGATGTAGTACTTATGAAGAATGCAGGAGGTTAAGCAGATGTGGGCATATGTCCCAGAAGGCATATGTCTTGGAACTTAGAGGTCTTGTGGCCACTGAAAGGGCTTTGGGTCATCACTTGGTAGATGGAACCAAGCTCAGTCAGGATGATCAGTGTGAGTTTGGGCCTAAGCACATGCCTTCTGAATGTGGCCATGACATAGCCAGAGGTAGGTCCTCGAGAACGAGCGCATAAAGCAGATTCTGGGTTTATCACGAGGATGCAGTAAGTCAGTGGCAATCTGCCCTTTATCCACCCTTTCCCAGTGTGTTCTGTATAAATCTACAAGTGATATGGAACCATTGATATTTAATGTGGGAAAAGGAATTAGTAGGTACTAAGAGCTCATCATGTGGTGGGCACTGGGTAGGGCATCTACATGCATGATTTTGTACAATTCTTATAATTCTTTGAGTTGGATTATCTCCATTGTACTGGTGAGGAGACTGAGGTTCAGAGAGGGCAGGTGATTTGTCTGAGGTCACACAGCTAGTCAGTGACTGAACTGGATTTGGAAGCCAGATCTGTGTGACTTCAAAGCCCATGTTCTTTTTTAAAAAAAACTTTACTGATATAAGTTATATACCATAACATTGCCCTTGTAAAATGTATAATTCAGTGGTTTTCAGTATATTCACGGAGTTGTGTAAATCAGTATTACTGTTTACTTTTAGAACACACTATCACTCCCAAAAGACAACTGATACACCTTAGTAGTCCATTTCCCATTCCCCACAATATCCCCAGCCCTTGGCAACCATTAGTCTACTTTCTCTCTCTGCCCATGCTATTTTTACTGCATGGCATTGTTTAATGGATATCCACCTTTTTAACACAACAGATGACATGACTCACTCTCTCTGTGCCATCTCCAATGTTGTGTAACCAGTGAGCTGCTGGGTTGACCTGGGTGTGGACCTGAGCTTTACCTAGAGAAAACCTGGTTGAGTTTCAGGCCGTTGGCCCACTTAGATCGAGTGGGCTGGGTTGTACCAAGGTTAGGGTGGTGGAAGAAGGTTCTCATTTCTTTATACTTGGTGCCTGCTGGGCCCTGATCTTCATAGGCAGCCTCTAAGTTGTTGGCTGTTATGTTTTCTCTCTCTCGGCTCTCATAGGCCTGGAGGGAGGAGCTCACCATGCTCTGTCCTGTTCTGTTTATAGGATTTTTGAGGTGAAGCATCAACACAGGAAGGTGGAAAACCAAATCAAAATGGCCAAGATGGTTCTGATGAATGAGCTGAACAAACAGGCCAACGGGCTCATAGAGGAGTTGGAGGTATATGAGGACAGATGGGTCACATGGATGGGCTGGTGTTCTCCCTAAGTCAAAAACCAGGCACATATCAAACTAGTCCCAGGGCTCAGAGATGCCTGAGCTGGATTCGGATGTGCAGTTTGCATAGCTCTCTACTGTTCCCTATATCTTAAAATGTCCAGTCTCATTTGGGGAGCATGGCTTGTTAAGGGCCAGAAAGTTCAAACTCCCATCAGTGCTATGGCTTTAAGGCAACTCCTTCCTGGACTGTGCAGGCTTCTAGCCTCAGAAGAGAGGGCCGTGGAACAAGTTATGCCCGAGAGATGTGGACGTTTGTTCATGTCCTCATTCATTTATCACCCATTCCCTATTGGCACTATAAAATCCACCCACCGTGCTCCCTTCCTTCCTGCGTCCCTCTGCCGCCCATGGCAGCAGTCTGTCCCACTGTCATCCTTTCGGGGGCGCAGTCTCGTCTGACCCCATCAGGGTTCACACTGAGACACGGGGCCACCAGACTCCCCAAACAGGTGGACTGAAGTCCAAGAACAGGATGAGGGACTCTGTCTTCTCTGTCCACACCCAGGGCATTACTAATGAGAGAAAGCGGAAGCTGGAACAGCAGTTACAGAGCATCATGGTTCTCAACCGTCAGTTTGAACATGTGCAGAACTTCATCAATTGGGCTGTCTGCAGCAAAACCAGTGTCCCTTTCCTGTTCAGCAAAGAGCTGGTAAGAGCTCCAACTCATCAATCACTGCTTTTGGGTTAGTAAGTGAAACGTATCTTTTACCAAACCCCACAGTGCCAAGGACAGGTACTGAAATGGTCTTGCTTTCCTTCAAGCAAGTCAGGTTGGAGATTTTGTAGTTCTGTGTTAGGTCATGGATTTGGGCATGAGCCTGGACACTAGCAGTGTTCTGGACATCCCAGGGACAGTTGTTTGTGTTTAAATGGGGGCTAAGAGGGAAGGAGGCATTGAGGATGATGTTGAGGTATTTGGCTTGTGAGGGTGGTGAAGACCAGGAGAAGGAGCGAGAATTTTGAAAGAAGTTGGTGGGGTTTATATTGGGATATGTTGAATCTAAGGTGCCTGCAGGACATCTCAAAGGAGATGTCCAAAATCTGTTTCGACTGATGGGTCTGGAAGTCAAAAGGAAAGTCAGGGTTGGGGATAGCGTTGTGGGGGTCACTGGGGTATTGGTGGTGTCACTTCGGAAGAGTGTGTGAAGGAAGAAGACAAGACATCTGGAACCGAGGGAAATACTAGCATTCTCAACAGAGACAGAGGAAGAAGAAGAATGAAGGAGGGTGAGAAGCAATAGTCCAAGATGGATCGCAGGAAAAGGAGGAGGGGGTGGTGCACAGAAATTAACAGAATTTCAAATTTCAAGCTGTCAATGTTATCGTTGCTACCTAGGTAAAAGAGGATGAGTAGTGAAGAGAAGCTTTGAGATCTGGGAATCAGGAGGTCCCAGGTGATCTTTTGAAAGAAATCCCAGCAAGACAGGAGGGTGAAAAGCTAGAATGGGGGGACTGAGGGGAGGGGAGGAAGTAGAAACAGAAGTGAAAAGAAAGGAAATAAGGTAGCTTGAGAAGCAGACAGAGTTGGGGGATTGATTTTAAGTATGGAAGACATTTGCACAAGTGTATTTGGGAGAAGAGGTTGATGATAGAGAAAAGAGAGGTGTGGTAGAGTGAGCATACTGAGAAGGCAGAGGGAACCAGTTGAGCCTAAACATAAAAGGCACTTCCTCTGAGGAGGGAGGACAGGAAGGTCTCCATATAATGTTTGGAGGTAGGCAGGGTGCCAGTTTGGGACAGTTTGTCTTTTGTGTCTCTTACCCTTTTTGAAGTAGGAGGTGATAAGAGAGTTAGGCACTGGGTAAGTGGAACTGAGGAGAGAAGTGAGGACTTTAGTCACTGAGGATAGTGGAAGAGGAAGCCAGCAAGAAAAGAAATGATAAGAGAAAAGACAGCAGGGTGCCCCCGAGGTTAGTGGTCACTGAAGCGACCCCAGATAACATGGCTTTGGGATGGCTGGATTGACCTAAGGTTAATGGACAGTCGTGATGCGGAGGGAATTAGGCCCTAGTGATACTGTTACTGGAAATGATGGGAAGCTGGGCCGGCCCTAGGGACTGATGGAGCGGGGCTTGGGGAGTTCAGTGAGGCTGGAGAGCATGCTCAGAAAGAGTGAGAGCTAGTTAGAGCAGGGGTCAGTCATTGCAGATGAAGGTCTCTAGATGGAGAAGAGGTCTGGGTACGGTACTCGAACTGAAAAGAGAGGTGAAGGTGATTGGCACTAAAGAGATGGAGGAAGAAGAGGCCAAGACGGTGACTGGGACATTGGTTAACTAGATGCTGGCAGGGTGAGTTGGACACTTGCCCAAGTCCTGGATACATGAGAGAGTTGATGATAGGAGATGGATGCAAGGGATGAGGGAAGAGGAGGGCAGTTGATGAGGATGGGAGTTTTACATGTGGGTGAAAGGACAGCAGTGGGGAGCTCAGAGCAGGCTTTTACATTGAGGTTATGGTAGAATGAATGGAACTCTTGAGAGGGCCACCAGGCAGGTGACCCTGAGGGAGAATTACCAACCATTCAAGGCCTGAAACAGATAAGAGTATAGGGAATCCAGAAACCTGGATAAGAGGAAGGGGATCAGCTGGTGGGGGGAGGGGACAAGAGCAGGGGAAGGGATGTGAAGGTACCAAGGTACAAGGAAATGAGCATATGGGAGACCTGAGGCTAAAGACCCATGGCTCCAAGCCCTTCAACCTGTCCAAAGAATGAGAGAGAGGGAGTTGTCATTCAGATGCAAGACATCCACAGAAATGACCTTTTGGGCTGTTGTCAGATTGTGTTTCAGATGCAGCGATTGCTGGAGACAAACTGTAACACAGATCCGGGCTCCCCCTGGAGTATCAGATTCACCTGGGAGCCTAACTTCTGGACCAAGCAGCTGGCTTCCCTTGGTGAGCCAGAGCCCACCCTGTGGGCTTTTACATAATTACTAAAAATGAGTGGAGCGCATCTGCTTAGCTTACTGGGTAGGTCAGCGTAGGCCCAAGAGAAAGCACTCCCTGAGACTGCCAGTGGTCATGGAGTCACTCACAGACCTCTGTGTGTGTGTTTGGGGGTGGGGGTGTTGGGGAGAGGGGACAACTTCAATAGCAGTGGCAACCCAGGACTCTTGTAACAGGACCAGTTGAAATCTGAGCTTTCCATTCTGCATGAATGCCCTGTTACCTTGGTTTCATTGCTGGAGAGGAGACAAGACAGTGGCCCTGTTCTCCAGAATGCTGGATGGCAGTGCAGGTGAATGTGTGTCTCTGTGGTCCTACAGGGGTATTCGTGTGTGTAGGCACAAAATGGGTATCAGCATTAAAGAGAGGGAGGGAGGGAGAGAAAGGGGCCATGTCACCCCCACCCCCCTTGGAGTTGAGATATAAGCAGATAATTTCTGAGCTTCCCTGCTGCAGTGATTTCCTGGTGTTCAGTCTTAGGCAGAGTGTAGACAACTTGAGGTTGTACCTGTGTTGCTGGCCTGATGTAGGTTTGTTATGCTAATGGCTACTGGCTGCTTTCATCTGGGTGGTTAATGTCCAGGAAAGTTCCTTGAACTTGACAGAGTGCAGCATAATATTTAGGTTTATATTTTGCTTCTCTTTCCCCTTTGATTTAATTCAACAGACCTTTGGTGGGCCCCCGCTGTGGGCCCGCACCCCATGCTGGGCACTAAGGGACCAAAGGTGAATAGAACACACCTCTGGCCCTCAAGTTGCTGAGTCTTGCCCCACGTAAGCCTCATCAAAACAATGAGCTGAAGAAGCCACGAGACTGAGCTGGAGACTCATGCGCGAGGGCCGGGAGACCTCAGGACGAAGCTAGCACTTGTCACTGACATGATGTTGGGGCTCCCCGACTACTTCCGTCCTCCTTGCCCAAAACACAACCCCCCAGACCTATATTTGGAGACTTGGTCATTTGTCCCAGGGTGGGCTCTCTCCTTTGCAGTTTCCCAGCATGCTATCTCCCCAGCCCCAACGTCAATTTTGTTTGTTTGTTTGTTTGTTTGTTTGAGTCTGTGTTCAAAAGGAGTGGGTGCTGTTTGAAGGAGCCCATGGTTTCTCTAGTGGGATACAAACAGAGTGAGGACTGAGCATCTGGAAAAAGCTGAGCTAATTTCTCAAATGCCCTGGCCCCCACAGGTCCACACTCGTGCTATTGCTGGCAGCATTCTAGGCCGAGTCTTGGAGATCAGGGTTGAATTTGCTAATCTCTGCACCTGGTACAGGTTTATTGGATGATGTCTTTGGTCCCAGGAGCAGGAAGCGGCAAGCGGGCAACAAGTGCGGATTACCTTTGGAAACACTCTCTGTTCTGAATTTCCAGGCTGTATAACTACTGAAGGTGGACAGCTGTCCCGGGCAGATACTCCTGCTTATGGAGGCTTACAGGGACCGTCATCCTTTTATCAAAGCCACCAGTCCCCAGTGGCTCCGCAAGAGACTCTTAGCCACCCCTCGCACAAGTTCCAGTCTCCAGCACTGTGTTCTTCCTCTGCGTGCTGCTCCCACTGCTCCCCAGCCTCGCCCTCCCTCAAAGGCCAGGTCCCCCCACCCAGCATACACCCAGCCCACGGCTTCAGGCAGCCCCCTGAGATGGCACTGCAGCAACTGGGGTCTCTGCAGTGCTCTCCCCTGCTGCCCAGGGAGAAGGAGCTGGCTTGCAATCCTCAGCCCCCAAAGCTGATGCAGCCCTGGCTGGAAAGCCAGCCACCCGGGGAGCACGAGAACCCAGCCCAGCGGCTCGGGCCGCAGCTGACTTCCCAGCCCATATGCATCGTGCCCCCACAGGATGTTCAGCAAGGGGCCCATGCCCAGCCCCCCTTGCAGACCCCCTCTATCCAAGTGCAGTTCGGCCACCACCAGAAGCTGAAGCTCAGCCACTTCCAGCAGCCGCCGCCGCAGCAGCTGCCCCCCCTGCCCCCTCCGCCACCTCCACCCCAGCAGCCGCCGCCACCTCTACCTCCGCCCCAGCAGCCGGCTTCGAGTCAGCGTGGCAGCCCTCCTGGGCCTGCCTGTTCCCAGAACGTGGATATAATGCACCACAAATTTGAGCTGGAGGAGATGCAGAAGGACCTGGAGCTTCTCCTTCAGGCTCAACAGCCCAGCCTACAACTGAGCCAGACCAAATCCCCTCAGCATCTTCAGCAAACCATTGTGGGGCAGATCAACTACATTGTGAGGCAGCCAGCGCCCGTCCAGTCCCAGAGCCAAGAGGATGCTGTGCAGGTGAGCCTCAGGGTGGCTTGGGGCCGGGGAACATGTCTCGGCAAACACAGCCTCCCCCATCACGGGGTGGCATGGGAACACGGTTTCTTCATCTGAGGGTGGCCTTGAACTCAGCACTCACATTTCAAGTCCTCCCTGGACTCTACTGCCCATCTCAGGAAAGTTCCTGAAAACACAGTAGTCCCAGCAGAGATCTGGGCTCAGTACTCTCCAGAGTAGCCTGGCTTAGCCCTGCCCTCCTAGATGACACTAGGGACCTTGTCCATCCATAGAACCTTCCGAGCTGTGCCAGACTCCTGCCACTGCTGGGACAGAAGGGAGTCTGTCTCATCTTTGTAACCTCCCACTTCCCTTGTGGGGAACGTATGACTCTCAGATGGAAGGGGAGAGCTGAAGGAGTGGAGAGAGGGTATGCATCAGATACTAGTGGGCCGCATCTTTGTAACACCACACAGCTATAGACTTAAAATTTGTTTCAAACCTCCGAAGCTAGGTATGTTTTGTATATACTGTATTATTTATCCGACCAACAGTGTTAGGTAGGCATTGCCATCTGTTTTTTATAGGCACAGAAGTGAGGGTTGGAGAGGGCAAGCACTTTGCCTAGAGATCATAGAACATTGAGTGACAGAGCCAAGACTTGGATCCCGGTCTGCTGACTGTAGTGGGAGAGGCCTCGTTCTCTCCCTAGGCGGGTGATGAATGCTGCTCCTCTCTTCTCTCCGCTAAGAGCCAATTGAGGAGGTGCAGATTGTACCTCTGGGATCTTTGCTGCATTCCACATCTTCATCCGTAACCGGTGCTTTTCTTTTCTTCCAGAGTTTCCCATTCTAGCCCCTTCTCCCTATCCTTTCTCACTTTTCCCCCTGTGGTGTCTCCTTTAAATCTGTGATCACATTTATATCTTCAAAGCAGCTCTATGGACTTTTACTTTATTATAAAATATGAGGCCTCCCATTTATGCTTTAGCACTGACAATGTCAGATCCTGCTTCAAATGTCTCCCTCTGAGGCTCAGTTCCTTTGAGGAGATAGGAAATCATCCTGAGGATGGCAGAGAAAGGTCCAGGGTTCATTGAGGACCACAGGCGAAATGTAAGTCAAACATGTTAGGATTGCTTTGGTGAATATGACAGAGTTAGCCCAGAATTCTCGGTCTGGGTTCTATCCTAAGACTGTCATATTAAGAGGTAGTCTCACGAAGAGTTTAGAAGAGAGGGTCTTTCTGAAAAATTTTCCAGCAGTTCACAATGTGTAGTTGGTGACAATAGGCAATGCAGGGTGGGCATCAGCCTTTGCCGCCGTTGTTGCTCTTTGCGGGAAAACCCACCCAAGTTCTTATTTGCTCCTTCAGGCTTCAGAGGAGCCCCCAGCATCGGAAGGCCCAAAGCCAGCTCTCCCTCTTGACAAGAATACGGCTGCTAGCTCGCCCCAGGCGCCTGGGGAGGAAACCGCTCCCGGTGCACCCGCACTGGACGGCACCATTCGGCACCCCTCTCCGAATGTGGTGAGAAAGGTACTAATGGAGCCTGCTTTTCCTGACCGCAAGGGACCCACTGCCAGCCAAGACCCCAGGGGCCTGGATGAGGATGACTGGGTGGGGGGAGGAGTGTCCCCGTTCCATCCCTGGATATTACACAGCCCCGACTCAGGCCTTCTGACCTAATGAGTCAGCAGCGTAGGTCCTCCTTCACGCCCATTTCCACTCCCGCACGCACACTTCAAACGGGACCAACTGGGCTTCGTTTAGAATGGAAGGGGGAAGGAAAAGGGAAAGAAAGCCAATTTATGACACACTTACACTGTGCCTGGAATGGTGCCTGGGGCTTCACGGTTCTGTGAGGGGGCCGTCCCCATTTTCTAGCTGAGGAAACTGAGGTCTGGGGCCCTATAGCTAGTACATGAGAGGGCTGACATTTATTTAAAACAAGGTTTGTCAGAATCCAAAGACTGAACTGTTTTTTCTCTGCAACAAAAATGAGGAAAATATTTTATGTGGCTGCATGACCCAAAGTTGATTGGCTTGAGAATTTGCATCAGTGGAGTTTGTCGGGTGAGTGGTCTGCAGGGGTGTCCTCCAGGGGTAGCTGAGCAGCTAGGGCTGCTGAGAACTCTTGAAGATAAGCTGCTGGAGCCCTTCCTGTCCACCGATTTACCTGCTTGCTACAGGTGTTCGTTTACTCTGGCGATCAGCCAGAACCCCACAACTCGTCGGCTGTCCTCCCCTTATCCCTGCCCTTCACCCTCCCCCCTGTCATCCTCCTAGCTGGAACCTCACTCGGCCCTCCCTGTCTTTCTTGGCCCTGTTCCACTATCCTGTTGCCTTCTCTGGTCTGGTACCCTCGGGCCTCCTGGCGCCTCCTCTTAGCCATGCACTTGAAGCTGTGTCAGGTGTTGGGTACCCCTCAGCCTGCACACTCAGCCCTGCATAAGGCTCTGGCTCTGCAGCCCCAGTTCCACAGCTGTTCTGTGTACCTGCCCCTCACCGTGTTTCCCCCAGCACCATCGCCACGTATATCTTAGTCTATCCCTGTGATACATGAGAAGAGACTTCAGAAAAGTAAGGGATGGCAAAGATGAAATTGTAACTTGGAAATCCCTGGTGGCTCTTGAAATCTGGCTAGGCCTCTGGTATTGGTGGGTTTTGGTCTGTGCTGGGCCTGTCCTGCCCTGTCGGAAACGGTTTGGCCTAGAGGCCATAGAGATGCTATAAATGGGCCCTTTGTGGCTCTCATGAGTTTAACTTTTTATACTTGGGCTACTTACCTACCCATCCATCCAGTTATTTATTCACTCAATATTCAAAAAATATAGATTTGTCTCCTAGTGTGTGTCAGATGTTTTCCTAGTTGTCAGGCACATATCAGTGAATAAGAGTCTCACATTGGAGGTTACAAACTAGTAGAGAGACAGTTAAATAAGCAACAACAATAAATGTGATAAAGTGCTGGGATAGTCACTGGGGTGTAGAGAAGGAGCACATAACACTGGAAAAACTGTTCACAGAGGACTTCCTAGGGGACATGCATGATTTTAAGCTGAGGTATGAAGAAGTTAGGCTACTGAAGGGGGATGAGGGAGAGGGTTAGACTAAATAATCAAAGGGAATGGCTAGTAGGAAGGCCCAGAAGTGAGAGAAAGCCTGGGGCACTTAGGGGGGTTTCAGATAACTTGGCCTGGTGGGAACATGAGGTGGACTGGGGAATGGGAATGGAACCAGAGTACTTGGAAGGCCTTGTAAATTATGCTCTAGAGTTTAGCATTCAGTCTTGGGGGTTGTGAGGAGTGAAGGGAGGAATTCTTAGCAAGGAGGGATACAGTTTGAATTAAATTTTAGAAAGGTCACTTTAGCTGTAGGAAGGGAGACCAAAATAGTACAGAGGGGAATGAGGAAAGGTTGAATGGAACCTGTAACAATGGGTATAAGGAGGAAGCGTGGACTTCAAGAGATCAGATCACAGGAGCTTTTGGACTTGGAGTCTGACTGGTGATAGGAAGTGAGGGAGAGAAAGTCCTTTGGCTTGACACCCAGGTCTGTCTTGCCCACTGGGTTGCCATTCACTGAGATGGGAGCATGGGAAGAAGGGCCTATTTGGGGGGAGGAAAAAGTTAAATTTGAATTGTTGGGTGTTCTCCTGTGGAAGCTACATAAGAAGATGCCCAGAAGGTAGCTAGCTCTGGATGTCAGTAGTTCAGAAGGAAACACGGGGATTGCCAGTGCTCAAGGGGTAGTAGAAGCCATGCAGAAAATGCCGCTGCTTCTTTAATGGGGCTTGCTTCTGTTCCTATACACAGTACAGAGGAAAGGAGGTGAGCCATGTGCAAACATGGAGTCTGTGCTGCCCGTGCGGTGGCCCACAGGGCTCTCTGAGCATCAGGGGATGCCACCCGACTGTGTAGCTATCGGTTGGCGGTGGGGTTAGTGAAGGTCCTAGGAGCTCTTAACTTTTCTTTTTGAGCTTCCCCTGCCCCTTATTAACCTGGGTTCAGGGAGAGGTTCAGAGGGACAGGTGGCCTGGCCCTTTCCTGATGTTTTATAGGCCTCTTCATGGTTTGGACTCCCCAAAAAAGGAACCTCAGTGTTGCCATCCTGGCCCAGAGGAGCCTTTGGGTCTACTTGGCTGAGAGAGGTACTGGTTAGACCCAAAGCTACTAAAATAAGAAAAAGGGCTTTCTTTTTGAGGGAATTCATTGCCTTGAAGCTGGGATTGGGTATGGCGGAGGGCGTGACGATTGAGGACACCGAACAACATTTTGAGCATCTTATCATTGAATGATAATACTTTGCATAGCATTTTTCTACCTGTTCCCTTAGATTTTTACATGGATTATTCCATTTTATCTCTTTGTTTATCCTAGAAGTACTATGAGGAAGCCACTTTCATATTCCCCTTTGAAAGATGTGGAAACTGAGACACAGAGAGGTTAAGTGACCCACCTAGGAGCTATACAGCAGAGCATTGGCACAGTTAGGACCCGAGCATGGGTTCCTGACCGTGGCAGTGCCCCAGGGGCTAGGTTAGATTGCCTCTCCTTGGGCACTGCAGTGGAGAACCAGGACTCCATCTGGCCTCTGACTTGCTGGATTTTCCTTTTTACACTCGTTGGAGTAGCCCGAGGCCCTGCCAGGGAGAGGGCTTAGGACCCAGCCTCGTCTGGTTATCTCTGTCTGGTCGAAGTGTTTTAGCCTCCAGCCTACTCCTGAGCCTGTTCTGACCTGCGAGGACCGGGGAAGTCAGAGGTCTGTGTGAAGGCCATGGGCTGGAGGAAGCTGCAGCACCAGGCTCCTCTGTGGGTGTTCTGCAGGGACTCATTCACGCTCTGAGCTGCCGACTGATGTTCCATCTCCATGAGGAGGACTTCGGTTACAGCACAGCTGCTGTGCACACGTACTTTCGAGTTGGTGCTAACTGAGCTGCTGGTGAAAAATGAGATAGGGAAGTTTTCGAATGGGTTTTCTAGTGCCTTGAGCTCTGCAGTCTCAGAAGCAGCTTCCCCCACTACCTTCCCTGCGTTCAGCAGGGTGTTCTGGAATGAATTTTGACATCTGTCTGGCCCTCGTGGTTGCCTCATCTTGGTTTAGCCACTCTGAAGAGAGACCACGGTTACAGCGTGACCATAGAAGGTCTTACATCCCCGTGGAAACCGGAAGACATTTTGACGACTTCATCTGTACTTCTGAACAAGTCGACTGCTGAAAAACACACACACTCTCTTCCTCAAAGCTTTCGTGGAGTCAAGGCTGTAGGCATCACAGAGAGCTGTCCGAGCCCTAATTCAGCTGCGAGGGGGACCTCTCTTCTGCTCACATGTGGTCCACATCCCCCACAGGGGACTGAGAGACCACCAGGATACTGCTTATGGCTTCAGAGGAGTCTGAGATGTATTTTTAGCAAATGGTGCCTAAGCAGTAGGCATTCCTGTGGTCCATGTTAGTAAGAGTGATGCAGAAGAGGATGGGATAATGACTCACATGAAGAGCATTCACATCATTACCAAAGCACTCTGATGCCTGAGCTCGTAATCTGATTCTTATAACTCAGAGGTACATTAACCTGTGGAGGAGGAAATTGAAGCCCAGAGATGGGAAGTATCTTGTTTAAACTCATGCTCTAAATCCCGGCTTACGTAAGGAAATACAGGGTGTCCTGCCTTCACAGTCTCCAGATCCACATCTGTGGGCCAAATCATGGCTTCTCAACTCCAGCAATGATCATTCCCTCAAAGCCTGGCCTCAACAGCAGAGCTTGCTCAGAACCCTCCCAGGCCTCGGGAGGCTTTCTTAGGGCACAGCCTGGGTTCTGGTCAGCAGTTGCAGAACTGTATAGAGATCTGCTCTGTCCTGTTCAGAGGCCAGCCAAGTATTCCCCAGGTCTGGCTCCCTGAATTTTACAGCCTCTAGGAACTAGGCTCTTTCCTCAGTTCTAGCCTCATTTCACTCACTCATTTTACTCACTCATTTCACCAAATCCAAGATCTTTGTCAAGGTCTCCTGGTCCATGAGAAAACAGGTCCTTGTTCCTGGGCCCTAAATTTCCTTACACTGGCCTGGCCAAAAATATCTCTGGTCTCATTCTCCTAGGTCTCCAAGGCTTGGGTTTTGAGGGTTCCACTCATTCTTTTCTCTTCCTTCCCCCTCAGACTCTGGGATCCTCTTTGCTTTTTCTGTCTTCCCTGAATCATCAGGGTGCTGGGCACCCTTCAGTTTTTCTCTCTTCACCACCCATGAATCTTTTCCCATTTGACTCTGGTCAGTTAGCATATATTACCATAGTTGCATCCACAGGAATAGCCTTAATTTGTACAAGAGCTTTTCATTCAGCTGGGGGGAGTGCTCACTGTCATTAAGAACAACAACTTTGCTATTAAAAATCAACTCGTGAAACCACCTGCTAGGAAAGTTAGTTCTTTCCTCAGGTATCTGATTCAGTTGTTTGAAGATCTACTAATGTTCAGCCAATCTACCTGATCTGAAGCTGTCGAAACACTCAAATATTCCAAGATTTAATTCACAAATCTGTTTACCTCAATCCTTGTCTCCTTATCTGTTTCCTTCAACCAGAGTGAAGGCCTTCTGTGTTTCCAAGACACAGTTTCCAAGTCATTGCTCCCTTCTTCTCTGTACGTTTACAGGGTGGTCAGTCTGTGACAATTCTATCTACTGGGGCAAAATCCTAAAACCAGAAGTGAGCAGGCGAAGCTTCAGAGCAGCAACGAGAACAGAAGTCACAAAACCCACACATTCTATTTGGCATAAGATCATAAGTCCATGCTCAGGTGTCTAGTCAGAGGTCTTGACCGCAAGCTTAGTTATATAGTTTCCTCTGGAAATTTTCATTTTCCTACATTAGAGCAGTAAGCAGAGTAGAAGCAAGAAGTCAGGACTTCTGTAATGCAGCTAATGACAAGGGAGAAGACAGGAAACATCACCTGGACAAGTGCCACATTGGAGGTCATTCGGTGAAAGTACAGGCTCAGCCCTACAGGCCTTAAAGCATCACTGAACTACAGCCCACTCCAGCGATAGAGGTCCATCCAAGTTCCTTTATGTCACTAAGGAATGGTCTCATGAGGCTCCATGTACTCTATTATGACAAGGTGGTGTGTAAAGTTTTAGAAGTACTCCTATTCAAGATATTTTAAAGCCAATTGCATTTTTTACTGAAAGAGGTATGTTTCAGATATTTGGAAAATTAATTTCTGTGGAACACCACCCTATTTGTGCTACTTTATCCCCAGCAAATTATCTTGCTGTAAGAACCTGGAATTTATATTAAACTCAGGGCATGTGCATTAAGTGTCTGTTTATTGACTTCTCTTTCATGTCTTACTAGACTACTAGCTTTCTGGCTAATGACACAAAATCAAGACCAGCCAGTAGATTTTTAAGGCTGGGCCCAGATTCCTAGTCTTGGGCCTATAGAAGCTTGGGAAATCTGTGTCATCACTCTGTGTCTCAGTTTCCTTTTCTGTTGAATGAAGGAACAGTGCTTTCTCTGAATTTTGACAACACCATGTACCAATCATCTCAATAATGTAAGCACATTGACTTCCAGAACAAGATCTGAATGGTGAGGATGGGGAGGGAGGCGGCAGGTAGAAGAGCAGAGGTCAAACAGAAGACAGGCTAGGTGGGTGAAGAACTGCATAATGACTAGTAGAAGAGGTTGAAGGTCTGGCGGTTCAGGTAGGTCACAGGTCAGGCAACGTATGGAGGCAGGTGGTTCAGACAGGTCACAGGTCAGGCAGGTGGCAAACAGCCATCAAGGAAGAAAAACAAGAAGAGGAAAGGGACAGAGATAGGAACATACAAGTACGGGGAAAGGAGAGAAGATTAGGAGCAAGTAAGGAGATGCAAGTGAGGAGGCTCAGGGCAGCTCCCCTCGTACCCCAGCGATGACCTGAGCTGATTATCGGAGTGAATGTTTTTGGCATTTTTACTTCTCTTCCTCCCCTGAACGAGAAAATAGTTTATTTTCACTTGCAAACTTCAAAATACATATTTTTCCCTCATGAAATCTGTAGGTTTTGTATGTGAAGAAGGCAAGGTGTCTGTTATGTAGCTGACAACTTGGAAGTGGTTGCCTATACAGACCTTACACCTGGCCATATCATTTTGCCTCCTCTCACTTGACCTCTGAACAATCCTGGGTGCTAGAGAGGGCAGGCAGCATCATCTCCATGGACTGATGAGCTCCTCCTGTGTGTGCGGCACCAGATGTCAAGTGTGGCCATGTTCCCAAGCCTGGCATGCTCTCAAGAAGCCCCGTCCTTCCTTCCAGTCCCTGGAGACCCAGCCTCCTTTCCTAGCCCTGAAATTTGGCCCTCCCCTTCTCCCTACTCACCTGGTATCCCTGGCAGCACGGTAGGATGGAGGTTCTCGATCCTCTCTTTCTTCCTGCACAAGAAATAGTTCCTTTACTTTTTGTATTTTGTACCTCTTCACTCCAGAGAGCCAAATGAAGTATCAAAAATACCAACACACAGTGTACCTATGTTCCCGAAATGCCACTGTATTTGTATAACCTGTAGA
Organism: Neomonachus schauinslandi; assembly: GCF_002201575.2. Classification (NCBI taxonomy): domain Eukaryota; kingdom Metazoa; phylum Chordata; class Mammalia; order Carnivora; family Phocidae; genus Neomonachus; species Neomonachus schauinslandi. The sequence goes on from NC_058413.1 coordinate 47,774,964, forward strand.
AATAGGGTGGGGCTGGCACTTTCCTTGCATTTTCTCTGAGATCCTTCTCAGACTTCTCCCATGGATATTTCTCAGGTTCTTTTTACCACTACCAGAGCTTCCTCCCACCTCCTGATAGCCTTGGTCTCCTGGATGTTGGCTGTGGATGTGGACATGAGGAAGACTAGTCTAGTCTGCAGTATCTTAGGACATATTATTGACCCTGTGCTGTGTGCTGGGTGTTATAGGAGCAGGTTCAGCAGGCCCAGCTCAAAATAAACTGTGATAGAATTTCCATAGTTCTTCCATGGCTCAGTCTGCATGCCCTCCTCTATCATTGTATTACGTCACACTTCATGATATGCAATAAGTCATTAGGACAAGGGAGTTGATATCCTACAAAGATATCATGCCTCTAATCTGGAGATAGAGGTGGAGATAGCGTACCTCTAATCTGGGGAGTTTTTGTCTGTAGGAATTTAATGTTGTGCCTATTTTGTGACATATAGCACCTGACCATTATTGGAATGGGAACAATTGGAATTGTCCCAGGTAGACCTGGGTGCCCTTCATGCTTGGCACCTGACCATTATTGGAATGGGAACAATTGGAATTGTCCCAGGTAGACCTGGGTGCCCTTCATGCTTGGCACCAAGAATCTCATAGAGTCATCTATGTCATTGGCAGATGAGATGACCACCAGAGCTGCAGGGAATATACATATCAAATGGGGAAAGGGTGAAAGAAACCAGTTCAAAGGATTAGACTGTCATATATTACAAAAGGGGTTGCAGCCATCTACCGGCATTCCTGTCCGTAGATAAGGAAAGATAGTATCTTAGAAAGCTGTGGTAGCATATAACCAGGACAGCCGGGATGCCAAGGGAGGCAGGTCACGGCATATCTGAGATAGCTCTTCCATGCTTAATCTACCCAATTTGCTTTGAGTAGTCTCCCCAGACCTCCTTCCCCTCGATATTCCTTATCTTAGGACTTAGACTGTAGAGCAAATTGGAGCCTTTTTATTGAACACTACTGAACTACCAGGAACATAGAAAAAACAAACTTTTCTTTGGGGAGACAAAGGGCATTTATATTTAGCTTGTCTGCCTTTAAAATTGAGAATTAAGAATAGAACATATAAACTTTACTAAAACAGTGAAATAATAAGGGAAAAGCATTGGGAGAGAAGAGAAAGAGATGATAAGAAAAAAACAGGAGAGGAAGAGAGAGAAGGTCGAGGAGAGCAGGCGAGGGAAGGACAGAGGCTGAAGCACAGAGTGTGGGAGGGGGGAGTTCATACAGAGAAGGACTTAGACAGACAGGCCACAGTAAAGAGTGTGGCGTAGGCACCGGAGATCTGGATTCTTAACCTGTAAAAATCCCACATCACATATTATGCTTAGTTGGTGAAATATTGAAAGGATCCCCCGAGATCAGGAATGAGACTAGGATGGCTACTATTACTACTTCCATTTGACCTGGTCCTCCTGTACTTAGCTGGCAGAGTAAGGCTGAAAAACACATGCAGGGAAAGGAAGAAGTAAAACTTAACTAGTCACGGATGACATGATTTGTGTGCACAGAAATTCCCCGAGCGACTTCAGCAAGGTCTCTGGGTACAAGGTCAATCTACAAAAATCAATTGCATTTCTATGTGTGAGCACAAATAAAGGGAAATGGAAATTTACAAAGTGATGTGTTCAATTACATAAAAAACTTCAGATGCCTTACTGAGTTCGGGCCACAAGAACAACACTAACAGTCACGACACTGGGGGGCAGCAGCAGTAGCTGGGGGTCACTGAGTACCTGCCATGTGGCAGACAGTGTCCTAAACCTTTACCTGGATTCATTCTTGTCACCTTCACAACCACCCTTTAACATTTGTGATGAGGATTCAGTGAGGAAATGTACCTAAGACGCTTAGCAAATTTCCTTGCATGTAATAAGTGCTCAATAATACGTAAGACCCCGTTGTTAATAGAACAAAGCTGCTATTTATTTAGTTTAAGATTTGTAGAACAGTCACACATTTTTGTTGTGTTTTGTTTTTTTTTTTTTAATTTTAAGCAGCTCATGAATTCATTTATTCAGCCAGGCACTGCTCCTGGATTTAGAAATACAGTGGGTAACAAAATAGGTAAAATCCATGCCCTAGTGGAGTTTACAATTTATGGGGAAAATAGAGATCCATCAAATGGTCTCACAACTATTAAAATACAGCAAAAAAAAAAAAAAAAAAAGAGATAAAAAAATGTAAAAGGGAGGAATGGGGTCTGGGCCACAGAATGAAAAGAGGCTTTGATACAAAAAATCAGAGGTGAGCTGAGTTTAGAAGGATGTAAGTGGTACAGGGGCAGGGATAGGAGAATGTTCCATGGAGGGGAAGCAGTCTGTTTGAAGGGGATGAAGGTTGTAGGTGAAAGGAGAGCTTGGCATGTTTCAGGGTTTGAAAAAAATGTCTGAGTGGCTGGAGCTCAGAGAATGGGAGGGTTGTTGTGTGAGTAGGACAGGGGATGCGCGGTCTTTTTCACAGTTGTCGTAAGAACGGTGGAGTGCACTGTGGGGCTTCATGCAAAGGAATGATGTGGTCAGATTTGTGTTTTGAAAATATTTCTCCACTGAGGAGGCTACTGCTGTAGTCTGGGAAAATACGGGAGTGTAACCCAGGCTTGGGCACCAGCAATAGAGAGAGGAATTAGTGGGAAGATGTGTGAATTGTTTAAGGGGTAGAATTGATGAGGTTTGGAATTAGCTTGGGTGAGGGAGGAGGGATGCCCCACTAATGCTTCCCCTCCTAGCATCTGACTTGAACTGGGTGACTAGGAGTGACATTCACTGAGGTGAGGACAGCCTTTTCTTCACCATTAAATGGCTTTGCTAATTTTATAGTGAAACTTGAGAAGATACTTGAAGTATTTACTTTCCTGTGGAAATTTGAATATGTTACTCATAGGGAAAGGCTGAAGACACTGATTTTGGAAGCTTAGAGAGGTTTACTCTGTTTCCCCTTTGACTTTCAAAAGATGTCAAATTGTTCTATCTTTAGTCTTAAAAAAAAAAGGCAGGGATATCAAACTTCTAAATTCCTAAAGGTTACATTTAGAACCAGTCTCTCACTGTCCCCCCTCCATCAAATATATTTCTCCAATCTGAGAAACAGAGTGCATCCAGTGCAGAAATCTGTATGTCTTAACTTCTCTTCGTGAACCTTTACGTCTCTTCTCCCTACATCACCAAGCAGTTAGACAGGAGAAAGTAATTCTTGGGGTTGGGAAGTTATGGCCTAATCCAGTGATTGTCTGGACTGGGTTATATTAAGACCTAGCTGCTCTGATGTTCTCTGCCTCCGGTTAGAAGGTCTTTGGCAGATCGAGTGGGGCTAGGAAAGACTTTCATATCTCTTGGTCAAAGCCTTCCCTTAATGCTAATGGTTCTGGAGTTGATCTGAACAGGCCTGTGAAAAGGGCCGAGTTGGCCCAGGTTCCCCAGGACTGATTGGGTCCCCTCGGGCCTTGGCATTATCTTAGAGAAGGCCTGAGGCAGATCAGAGTTTGAGCCTTCTGGACTTCCTTCCATTTTTATGTAGCAGAAACTAGCCCGCAGGAATGCCTGAAGGGATGAGAAAGCACTAGTGGTTTAGTCAGAGGGCAATGTGAAGTTGGAGGGCAGTCCCACAGTCTGATCCTTTGCCTAGGTACTGGATAGGGGGTGAGGCGTGTGGGCTGATGGTGGCTCTGTGTGTGTGTGTGTGTGTGTGTGGTCACTCTCCCACAGTTTCGTCTCTGTCTCACAAACACACATGCACATGAGTGTCCTCAGTCTGTGTCCGCCTCTCTGTCAGAGCCTAGCAGCCTCCTTGGCATAGGGGAGTGGGAATAGGACTTCATGTGTCGTCTGAGTTCCCTGCAGCTCCTAGACTCTGAGGCCAGAGTGAAATCTGAGCATGGGAGCTCTCTCGGGCTGCATCTCTCAACCCCTCCCCCATCCCCTGCCAAAAGCCTGACTCTGCCCTGTGTTCCTTCCTGCAGCATTCCACTTCAGTGAGCATCATGGGCTTTTCCAACACGCTGGAGATGGAGCTGTCATCTACCAGGCTGGCAAGGACCCTAGAGCCACAGATCCAGAGCGTGAGCAGCCTGACTGCTGCCCCTTCCCACATGGTCCCAAGCCTGCTGAGCGGCACGCCCACAACTGTGTCCGGCCTGATGAGCGGTCAAAACCAGGCTATGCCCAGCCTGACAGTCAGTCATCTGCAGACCATACCCAGCCTCGTACGCAGCGTACCCCAGCCCATGCCCAGTCTGATGAGTGATTCCTCCCAGGCCATCCCAAGCCTAGGAAGTAATCACTTGCCGGCCAGGCCCAACCCGATGTCCGGTCTCACCCAGACTGTGCCGAGTCTGGCGACTTGTCCTCTGCAGAGCATGCCTCCAGCAGCTGACATGCAACCGGAAAGTGGTTCCAGCTGCAGTCCAGGCTCTGGCCGAGCTGGAGGGAGCCTGTGCCCTGCAGATGGGGCTGACCCCTCTCTTGGGAATGCCCTGTGTAAGGTAAGTCCCGGGGAAATGACATTCAACTGCCTCTGCTCATCACTGGGCAACAGGGTGGCCCCTGAAGGGCTTATCCTGGCCTTAGCTTCATAGCTCTATGACTACTAACAGCAAAGCCGCTTGATTTCTTTGATTCTGGTTGGCCTTTCACTTTTGAAAGATGGAAAGTGAGGATTCTACCCGCTTCACTGACTCTCTGGGACAAGACCCCACAACCCCGGGTCTGGAGGTTTCCAAGGATGTGGCTATGCCTGCAGAACTGGAGGAGCCAATTAACCTCTGTGTGAAGAAACCTCCACTGGCGCCAGCGGTCAGCACATCCATGGCTCTGCAGCAGTACCAGAACCCAAAAGGTGAGGCACAGGTCAGCAGAGCAGCCTGTCACCCGTGCTGGCCACAGACGTGAGCTCAGCACTGCCGGGTCAGATGCAGGTCAGGAGGCAGGCTCGGGGCAGGCGGGAGCAGCGTTTCTCTCAGGCTCAGTTCACTTCTTCCCTCCAGAACTGACTTACTGGGACCTCTTCTGTTTCCCTCACTGTGGCCGGGACTTAGCCTCGTGTAACATTTCCATGCAAAGAGTTCTGGAGGTCTGGGTCAGAGGCGGGGGAAGCAGGAAGCACTCATCTCAGAAGGGCTAGCCTTGGCAAAATATTTTAGGGAAAAGAGCGTATCTGACTTTGGAGTCATGTATATGTCACTTAGAAAACCAGTTTTGTCTTTTTATGTTTGACCTTTCTGAGCTGGTTTCCTTCTCTGTAAATGGGGCTAATCATAGCTACTTCATAGACCACCGGGACAAATAACTACAGTGATATCACTTGCTAGTGGTAACAAGAATTGGCCTTGCTTTGCCTTGCGCCTGGCAGTCCTTTGGATTTGTGTTGTGCCCCAGAGTAAAGGGAATTTGGACCAGTGGACACTGGCTCTGATTCTCTTCTCAGCTACCCACACCACCTCCTCAAATGGGGCTTCCTTTCTTCTGTCATAGGCGAGGGCTCGTCGGGGAGTTTGAAAGCAACCACCGAGTGAGGATTTGGGACTTGTTCTGTTTAGTGTATGATACATATTTAGTCCGTAATGACCACTCTATTTCCTATACCTTTAATAACGAAAAGGAAATAATTTTTCTCCTTGTTTTTTCGCACTGACTGAAAGACCAACTGAACAATGATTGGTTCTTATTAACTGCATAGTAATGGGACACTAAATTTTAAGCAATTAAATGTTTTGGACCCGGCTTGCCCATGGGAAGTGCCTAGGACAGTGCCGGTGCTGAGTGGGTGCTTGGTCAATGCTAGTTCCCTCCTTCCTCCGCACACTGCCTCCTGCCCATCTACACAGGCTCCACTGCACCACTCAGGGCAGGGCTGCAGGGAACCTTTTGCCTATGGAGTATGAACTAGACTCTCAGGCAGTACTAAAATCCCAGCACTGGGCTGAAAATGCAGAGGCTGGACAGAATGACAGCTGAGAGCAGGTAACACCAGTATATGGAGAACAAGAGATTTCTGAACTAATTTGAAGGTGAGAAGCTGGCCCCTCAGCACCTGACCCAATACTCACCCCTAGATAGCCTCTGAGTATTATCTGTTTGTTTTTTTAAAATTTATTTTTAACTTTTTAACTTCTTAAATATTTTTTAAGTTTTATTTATTTAAGTAATCTCTACATCCAACATGGGGCTTGAACTCACAACCCAGAGATCAAGAGTCACATGTCCTTCAGATTGAGCCAGCCAGGCACCCCATATCTGTTTTTCTTTTTATTTATTTATTTATTTATTTTTAAAGATTTTATTTATTCCCATTTGAAAGAGAGAAAGAGCACAAGTAAGGGAGGGAGGTGGTAGGGGAGAGGAAGAAGCAGGCTCCCCACTGAGCAGGGAGCCGAACGTGGGCTCGATCCCAGGACCCAGAGATCATGACCTGAGCCAAAGACAGATGCTTAACCATCTGAGCCACCCAGAGACCCCTCTGTTTGTCTTTTTAAATATTTTATTTATTTATTTGAGAGAGAGAGCATGTGGGGGGAAGGGCAGAGGAAAGGGAAATAGAGAATCCCAAGCAGACTCCCCACTGAGCGTGGAGCCTGACGTGGGGCTCAATCCCAGGACCCTGGGATCATGACGGGAGCCAAAACCAAGAGTCGGATGCTTAACTGACTGAGCCACCCAGGTGTCCCTGTTTGTCTTTTTAAAAGAAGGTGACCTTCTTCCCCTCTCAGGAAGGAGAGCCGTGGTAGGATTGCCACCATTACGAATGATTACAGTGTGGGTAACAATTGTGTGACAGGTGTGTGGCCAACGGTATGAGTAGGACATATGAGTGGAAGGTATGGGTCATAAATGTACGTCACAGGTATTTGTCTTTTGCCTTAGAGCATGAGAGTTTTGAGCAAGGAGCCCTGGAGCTGGATGCAAAAGAGAACCAGAGTATCAGGTAACAGGCTCTTGGCCCAATCTCCCTCTCTCACCCTCCAACTTCATGTCCTGGGAGGTTGGCACAGGAAGTCGGCATCCTTGATGACTTAACTAGAGGCAGAAGTTTACCTGCAACCATCTTCTTCAACTCCCAGATGCTCGAGTAGGATCTGTGTGGTTGGGAGTCTGGGATCTTGTGGGAGGGTATCCTGGCTCCCGCAGCAGGGGGCATGTACTCTGTGTGAGGTCCTCCCTCTTTAGGAATTCCCCTTTCTTTGAGCAAAGCGCTCCCCTGGGGCAGGAGAGTGAAACGTGGGCCCGCGCAGGGTGGGGCTGCGATCTGGAGTAGCTGCATGTGGGATCTTGGAGGAGCTGACTTAGAGGCTGGGGTCAGAGGAGGCTCCTCCAGAGACCCAGAGGTGTCTCCCTTGCCACAGGCCCTTCAGTAGTGAGCCTAAGATTCCCTACGTGCGGCTGGAGCGGCTCAAGATCTGTGCGGCCTCCTCAGGAGAGATGCCGGTGTTCAAGTTGAAGCCCCAGAAGAATGAGCAGGATGGGAGCTTCCTGCTGATCATTGAGTGCGGCACTGAGTCCTCCAGCATGTCCATTAAGGTACCACTCTGCTCTGTCTTGTCCTTGAACTTGGCCCACCCTGGAAGCCCCTCTTCTCTCTCTGCCTCTGTCAGAATTCCGGCTCTGGCACTGGCCATGTCCCGAGTCTGGTCTGCGTGGGGCTGCAGCCTGGCTGGACTTACCCTGGCTGTGAGGGGGCTGTCCCAGCGTTCCTGGGGCTCGGCTGGCCCGGGGGCCTGGTGAGTCCATCCTCTCCCACCCTCCACAACTTGTTGGTGCTGTGCTCTGACTGCCGACTCCCTTCTTCTCCAAGGTCAGCCAGAACAACCTGCCTAATGCCGTCCAGGCCCCAAGTCTGGGGGGAAGAAAGGTCACTGTCACTTCTCTGGCTGGGCAGCAGCCCCCAGAGGCGGAGGGCGCATCTCCTGAGGAACAAAGACTCATTCCTCGGACCCCTGGAGCCAAGAAGGGGCCCCCAGTACCCATAGAGAACGAGGACTTCTGCGCCGTGTGCCTCAATGGGGGGGAGTTGCTGTGCTGTGATCGCTGCCCCAAAGTGTTCCACCTCTCCTGCCACCTGCCAGCCTTGCTCGGCTTCCCGGGGTGAGCCGTGCGGGTCCTCGCAGGGCGCTCTTCCAGGAGGCCTCTCCCAGGCCCGCGCAGCTCCCTGGGCTGGGCTTCCTGCCCGGTCTGGGCCCCTGTGAACTGCAGGCTGGGAGTCAGTGGCCCCACTGCTGTGTGCCTTGTGCGCACCGACAGGCGATGTTTGAGATTTGAGTGGCTTCCTTTCTTCCTCCTACACACACAGATTTGTCCCCATACTCCTGTCGCAGCCCCTTGCTGAGTCCTGTGATTTTCTGGATTCACTCCATCCCGAGTTACTGAATTTCTTTCAAGCTGGTGGTTAGGAAGCCATTCCTTACAGGGCAGGGCTAGGGACCGAGTCTCCCAAGCCACTGCGCCTCTGCCGCCACCCCCCTGCCCCCCCCCCCCCACCGCCGCCCCGGGTATCTTGGAGCACAGGGACAGGGGAGGTGGCTCTGGGCCATGTGCTGAGGCCTCACTGGGCCTCACCTGCCTCTGCAGGGGAGATTGGGTGTGTACCTTGTGCCGCAGCCTGACCCAGCCCGAGATGGAATACGACTGTGAGAATGCCCGCTATTGCCAGCCTGGGATGCGGGCCACCCCTGGCCTGAGCGTCTGTGACCAGAAGGTAGGGAGGGGTCTCTGGGGACAATGTTTCCTGCCTGTGGCAGCCTCCCTATGCCAGCAGCTGAGGCCTTTCTGAGGCGATGGGAAGCCTCTCCATGAGTAGGACATATGAGTGGAAGGTATGGGTCATAAATACCCGGAGGTATTTGTCTTTTGCCTTAGAGCATGAGCGACTCTGCTGAGTGATGCCTGACAGCCTGGCCCGTGGGTGTTTGCAGGGAACCCCCTCCTGCCAAATGTTTTCCTCTGGTGGGGGCCCATGCCCTGCGGGACAGAGCAGACCCTGCTGGAGTTTCCAGGGTCACTCTCTTCAGTCCTTCTTGAGGTGGGGCTGGGGCGAAGTAACCTGCTGCCTTCTGGTTTCTGCAGAAGTGTGAAAAGCTGGTCCTGTCCTTGTGCTGCAATAGCCTCAGCCTGCCCTTCCACGAGCCCGTTAGCCCACTGGTAAGGAGGGCCGCACGTTTCTGCCGGCTCCCGAGGTCCTGGGCCTGGGGCGGGTCCCAGGGGTACCCGGGGCGGGCTCAGCACATGGCCACTGCGAGTCGGGTTAATTCGTGGCTGGGCTAGCGGACCCCGCTGTGGCCACCACAGCCCCCCAACCCCACGGCCGCTGCGCCACACCTGACTGGACAGTGAGCCAGTCCTCCTTTTCCCCTTCCCTTTGTCTTCTCTCTCCACTCTTCTTCTTGCTGCCGTTCTCTTTCTTGTGTTCTTTCACTTCTGTTCCACCTCATTCTCCATCTTTCCCTCCTTCTTATCTGTACCTCCACTTTTTCTCTCTTCCTGCTCGGCTTCCCCTTCTTTCCTCCCCCAAGGCCCGGCATTACTACCAGATTATCAAGAGGCCCATGGACCTATCGATCATCCGGAGGAAGCTGCAAAAGAAGGACCCAGCTCACTACACCACCCCGGAGGAGGTGGTGTCCGACGTCCGCCTCATGTTCTGGAACTGTGCGAAGTTCAATTATGTATGTCTTGCCTGTTTTCCCTCTCCCCTATTTCCCAGGGACCCCAAGACTCCTGGCTGGATGGGGATATCAGGTTTGGTCCTGAGTTGCCATGAGGACCTGGGAACAGACTTTGTGGGGCTCCCCGTAGTGAGTGTTAATGAGCGCTCTCCTGCACCTGGGTCTCAGCATGAACTCAGGAGGAAGCAGGGGGCAGTGCTAGTGGTCGGCCACCTGTGGGTAACTGTCAGGGCCACTTCTGCTTTGCGAGATGGTACTAAACTGGTTGTCTTGAGTCTTCGGGAGAAAATGTCCCATTCTAGACTTCCAGGAAACCAGCCAGGCTTTGTGCTCTCTGTAGAGCTAGCTCTTGAGGGGCCAGGTAGAGATGGGCTGGCGGAAATGCGCCGGCCCATCACTGCTCTCCTTCCCCTTCAGCCTGACTCAGAAGTTGCGGAGGCCGGCCGCTGCCTGGAAGTGTTCTTTGAGGGCTGGTTGAAGGAGATCTACCCGGACAAACGTTTTGCCCAGCCAAGGCAGGAGGACTCAGACTCCGAGGAGGTGTCTAGCGAGAGTGGGTATTCCACTCCCCAGGGCTTCCCATGGCCCCCCTATGTGCAGGAGGGCATCCAGCCCAAGAGGCGGCGGCGACATATGGTAAAGAGTTGCTGCCAGGTGGTGGGCAGGTGCGGGGGGTAGTTGGGCAGGCAGGGGGCACCCAAGCACCACGGACAGGGCAACCTAAAGCCAGACTGCTCGGGAGGCACAGGAGAGTGGTGACAATGAACCCTCGCTCCCAGCCCCTTAGTCTAAGGTGAAGGCAGGGCAAGCGTGCGGCTCAGTAAGTCCGATTACCGCTGAGGCTTGAAACTCAGAGAGGTGGATGTACCTGCCCAGGTCACCCAGCCAGTTAGCAGCAGAATCAGAGCGAGAAGCCAGGGCTCCCGACTTGCAGCTCAGTGCCGGTTATTCTGTACTGTGATCCCCAGGAGAGGAGAAACACCTGGTCTCAGTGTCTGATCTCAGCTTGGGTTTGGGAGGAAGGAAGGTGTATTTCCGTCCCCTTGGTGTAGAGAAGGAGGGAGAGGTGCTGCTCGCAGCAAAGAGTGCTCCTCTGACCTTGGGTCTGGTCCTACATGGGCAGACTCGAGACATCACTTCGGTGCTGTTTCGTTCCACTGAACCGCCCCGCCTGGCTGCTGGGTGCCGGGCCCGACCAGCCGCCCCCTGTTGTGTACCGTGCTTGGCACACCGTAGTGTGTAGTGGCTGTTGCATTCCTGGGCTAGAGTAGAACACCTGGGCTCTGGGAAGCCCCAGTCTGGACACTGGGCCTTGTCACGTTGACAGGTGTTACACTGGGCCATGTTAATGCCACACATTTTTTTTTTCCTTTCAGGAGAACGAAAGAGCAAAACGAATGTCTTTCCGCCTGGCCAGCAGTGTCTCCCAGGTGTGAGCAGCCTGGTGGCTGGTGCCCCATCCTGTCGACCACTCCTCCCCACCTTTCAGCTCATTCTCTTCGGATCGTGGATGTGAGACGAGTCTTGTCGAGCTGTGTAGTGCTCTTCTTTGCCGTTTGCATCTTACAGCATTCATTTGGGAGCCATAGTGCATCCACTACAGAGAAGATTTCAGTAATAAACAGCAAAGAGGGAGGTGTTCCCGATTACCAGAAAAATCAGATATGTAGGGTCCACTTGATGAGCCCACGCCCGGTCAGGCTCGGGAGGACCTAACTTCCTTGGTGACTCTCTCTGCTGAGGAAAGCAGACTTTTCTCACCTTTCAGCGTGCAGGGCTCGGGAGCAATGTATACATCTGAAGTCCTCTTGGGCCCCGAGGGGAGGAAAAGAAGGGAGAGAGGTTCTGACATACGGCAGGCCCGTGAGCCCTGGCCCAGCACAGCCAAAGACTGTCACTGTTTGCCTTTGCTTGGCCTGCCGGGACAGGACGCTGCCTTGCGCAGGGTAATGGAGGCTTCTAGAGGCCAGAGGTCTCAATTGGTGCCTATTTGGGTTCTAACGGTTTTCAGGGTATTTGTTTCTCATGCCCCCTCTCCCGATGTTGACTTAGGTGGCTGCTGTGCTCTAGGTGATATGGCCTTCTCAACGGGGCCGGGTGGCTGTGCAGGGGCCGCTGACAGCTTCAGGCTCAGATTTCACTGGCAGAGCCTGTCCTCTGTGCCACTGACTTTGGGTTCATAGCTCTTCTTCAGTGTCAGAATCTGCCTTCCTAGGAGTGACTGTCAGTGGCCATCCCTTCGGTGTCTCCACTCGGAGGTTCGGACTCTGAGTTCAGCCTGGGAAACCTGAGAGGCAGGGGCTGGCCAAGGAGGCTGACCCAGAACCAGCTCACCCTGCTGGGCTTCTCCTCCTCTTAGAGATCCTAGTCCCCAGCTTCCCCACTTTCACAGAGCCAAAGATCAGAGGCGAGTGCTCTGACTCGCCTGCCCCCAGGCTGCCCGCAGCCCAGAAAAAGCCAAGACTCTAATGTTAACCCTTTTCTGTTGGAGGCTGGAGAAGGCCAGAGGGTGAGCCAGGAGCCTGATCCAACCGCTCATGGGGAGATGTTCTGTCTAGGGTGGAGAAGGGGAAAACTGAGAGGTGAGGAGCCAGAGTCCTTCGGTGACCTTGAAGCAACTAAGAATGCAGAGGGAAATGTTCTGGAAGCCACAGGCATGGGAATTCCAGACTGCATCTCGGATGGAGATGGCTCTTCATGGTCCGTGCGGGGTGTTTGGGAGGAGGAGGCCCAGGCAGTTGCTGGGGGTCAGGCTACATCGCCAGCAAGGACTCGGTTGAGAAGGAAGCTACTGCTGATGGTGCTGGGGGAGCTGCAGAGCCGGCACTCCCGTGGCCTGGCCTGCAGACGCCGCTGTCTCTGGTCTCGTCACAGCTTGGCTAATTTCAAGGGAGTCTTAGGTCATGGCTTTATTTTTGCTAAGAGATGAAGTTTAAGGAAGTTCTTGTGTGTAGGGCCTTTGTCAATGGGAACATTCTGCTCGGAGAAAATATTTCTTCTTTCCTTGTCAGTTGGTGGTACTCCCAGGCTGGGAGGCTGTCTTCACTTCAGAGCCAACCACGCCCTTGGCCCACCATTCTTTCATCAGCCCTTGCCAGGCTCTCCTGCACAGATGGGCTTCCATAGTCCTGTTTCCGAGTTTGGGGTAACTAAGTCTTTAATGAGCCAGTAGCCAGGCAATCTTTAGACCTAGCCCTCTGCTCTTTGGGGCGCACATGACTCTCTGGATTGGGCATTGGCTACTTCCCTTTCAATTTTTGAATCTTTTCCCCTGTTTAGTTGACTTGGCAAGGTTCTCTCTGTACTTACCTCACTAATTCATGCTCTTGGTCATCTTTTCTTTGTTGTGGCCCCCCACCGCCACCTCCCCTGCGTGAGCATCATGGTGCTATGTGCCGGACAGTCAGGTAAGGGCTGTGACAGCCTCAAATCTGATTGAGATCCTTCCACAGGACCAACTGGAGGCCACAGATACGAAGCAGAATTGCCTGGCTAACTGCTTGGCTTCCCTTCTGTTACGTATAGCGTGCTGGGCCAGGAGATCTTAGTAATGTGGTAGAGAGTCACATATTCCTTTCCCATCGCAGAGACCCTGCATGCTGAGAGGCCCACTTTCGGCACCTGAGCAGTCGTAGGGTGTCCTTTCCTGCAAGGGGGCGAGGCCCTGGCCCACCACACCACCCCTGCACTGGTTACCCCACACCACTGCCCCCCCCTCCCCGGGCTTTTCCTGTGGACTTAACACCAGCATTTTGCGTCATGGTCTTGTTTTGTTTTTGCATGCAGAAAGCAGAACATGACTTTTTAGAAATTAAAAGAAAAAGCTGCTAGCTGAGTGACTGACCTCATTGGCTATTTGCTAATGTCTGAGCTGATCCTGCTTTTGACTTACTCCCATAATGGCCCCTTTTGAAGTCAGTCAAGTCCTTTGGCCCTTGACTAAGTCATGAAATGGAAATACAGTGAGTTCTGGGTCCTCACAGTACAGAATGCAGTCCTAGTGGAGAAATGGGGCTCCTTGGATGGGCTGAGGAATAGGAGAGCAGAGTGGCTTCAGTGGATATGAAGGGGATTTTAGTGCAAAAATTGGAGCAGGATGAATTGCGCAGTACTCTTCCAGAACATGGGTAGGCTGGCCCTACCTGACTTCTAGCAGTTGCCAACTACACCCCCTCTGCAGGTCCCCCTCCCACAGTGGCAGCTGCCTGACCCTCTGTAGGCTCTGCTCAAAGATTTGGTGGGTTCTGGCTCTCTGTGGCAACAGGTCTTTGCCTTGCTCCTGAGACCTAGACCTCTCCTCGTTTGTTCCCAGGCTCTGCTCTGCTCTCTTTCACTCCGTGATGTCATGTCACCTGTAGTCTTCTCTCCTGAATTCCTGAAATGAGACTTTGCTCCTTCGGGATCACCTCCCCCATGCTTCCTCTTCTCCCACTCCCTCGCTGCTGTTTACTGAAATTGCCTGCTCCTTTAGCCCAGTTCCCTGACCTCCTCTCTTTGTCTCAGCCTTCACTTGGGCTGCTTCCTCTCCCTAGCCTAAACCCGTGGCCCATCACACACGGACATTTTTATCAGGATCCTGAACTTTCTTATCCTCCCCAACTCAAACCTTGCCCTGAAACTGTCAACCGTTCTCCATTTTTGGCATCTGCTTATTTTCTGATCCCTCCTCCTGGGTTGCTAAGCATGACAGCTTCATAGTTGACACCCTCAGTTGGGCTGTCAACATTGATGGGTATATCTTTGGCTTGTAATTATGCTGCTATCTGTCCATGCCCCTCATCTTTGCTCTCAGCAAGTGACTGACCCCATTGCCTACTTTACAGAACAGAGTCCCTAAAGTGAGAACCTCCTTGCCCACTTGCTCTTCTCTACCTCCCATCTGTCTGTGTCTGCATCCCTCCGCAGATCCTTGCCTTCTGCTCCTGTTTGGTGCTCTGTTTCTTGAATCCTGCTCTATGGCCTCCAAGACTTATCCCTTATCCCACCGTTCCCACTTCCTGGGGCCTCAACCTCCCTCTCCATCAGTGGCTCCACAAAGCCTCCAAACAAGCAGAGGTCCCCCCAGACTAAAACAAAGCTTCTTAGAGTCGGTTGCCCCTTACCCATTTTCCTTGTTAGCCAAGTTTCTTTAAAAAAGGATTTTTTTCATTAATCCTTTTCACTTTTCAACCCTCCACAGCTTTTCGTAAGAGTCACCAGTGACCACCCAGTTACCAAATCGAAAGAATACCTTTCAGTCCTCAACTGTCTTGACATCTCCACAACATTTCACACCACCCACCCGCTGCTCTTTGAGACAGCCCCTTCACATGGCTTTTCTGACACTGCAGGTGTCTGGGTTATTCTCTTACCTCTCGGCCACATAGGCTGAGCCTTTCCTGAAGTCTTGACAAGGGAACACATCTGCAGCTCCTTGCGGCCTCCCCTCTTCAGTCACTGGGCCGTCAGGAGGAAGCCTGGCTGTTCCTGCCCCCCACCCTCTGGGTCCGCCTGTTTTCCTTGAGTCCGTTTCTCTCCCTGGACACTGTTCTCCCCATGCCAGTCATGTTTATAAGCTCTCCTGGGAGGACAGCATCTGCAAGCCTTTCCCTCTGCCTTTGCCAATGTGGTATGGAGACAGATTTTAGCTATGTTCGCCAAGAGGTCCCATCCAAATCAGCCTGAGAATGTGGATTGAGTCTTACCAAGAAGCAGTTTGGTAAATGGGATTCCCAGGCTGGTGGGCAGCTCGTCGCCATGATCCCCATACCAGTTAGAGCCAGCCACAGTTGGTGAGGCGCTGGGGATCATGATAAAACACGTTTCCATGCATGGGTCATTGTGCTACTGGTCAGGAGGAGGATCCTGGCAGGGGTGGCTGTCTGCCACTGGTAACGTTCTGGTCGAGGGAAAACTGAGAAGTGCTGGGATTCATCCCTTGCTTCAGCTGGACCTCTTTTAGCCAGATCTGTCCCATCTGTACTGATATCAGCCCCGGCATGCTCCAGCTGTTCCTAGAGCTGGACGCAGATGTCAGGTGTTTTCTTGGAGGTGGGGTGAGATGGTAGAAAGTGACCTGATTTGAGATGCTGAACACCTCAATTTTGGCTCTGCCAGTTATGAGCTATGTGACACTGGGTACAGTTTCCCCATCTATGAAGTTGGTTGGGGGAGGGGGTTGAAAACAGTGATCTCAGGCTGTGCTACTGGAAAGCTGGTGGTAGTGATTCTAACTCTAAAGCTCAGGCCCCACAGGGAGCAATTAATGGGGGTAGGACATAGCTGGGGAGTCTTGGCCAAGGCAGGACAAAGGGACTCACAGGCTAGACTGAGCTGCTTTGAGGAAAGCAGCTTTGAGCTGCTTCTTGAGCCATATGCCCATTCCTCAAGCTGCACCTCTGTCTTGGATATCTAGGGTGAGTTCCTCTTGGGCCTTTTCCAGAAGTGGCCATTGGATCCAAAGTGGTTGAGGGCAGGAGGGAGGAATATTGTAAAGGGAAATGTCACTGATCTTAAAAGGACTTACACATTCAAGAACAAATTAAAAAATAGCACTTTTCTTTACCAATAATTGTGTCCTGGAGTGTTTCTTCAGTAATTATGGTCGAACCTACTTCATGGTCTTCTTGCCCCTGGACTCCACATCATGAAGAACACAAGGTGGGGAAGAATAGACTGGGAAACCTTCCATCCAGGGAAGAACTCAACTCTCCGCTTCTTGTTGCACGAACACAGCCCATTCCTCAAGATTCAGGCAATGAGTCTGAGGCAGAGTTAGGGGAAAGCCATCTTCTGAGTGCCCACCACTTCCAGGCACTTCATACCTCAAGGATGTCCTTTATAAAGTGCCATCCCCCAGTCACCTAGCCTGAGCTCTCCTCTCTGCCCGGTCTACGCCTGTGGTTTCTAGCCATCTGGGGGAGAAGGACGTTGTTTTGAATATTGTTCATTCATTTGGACTGCACAGAATCTGAACCCCTTTCCTATTTGGGCAGAATTCCCCACTTCAGGAGTCTTGGGAAGCAGAGCTCACTCTTCACCACTGTAGCTAAATATATTAAAATCTTGATTTATCAGCATGCCCTGTAGCTAGGATACAGGTCTAATGGTAGTCATTAAAACAACAACAACAACAACAACAAGAAAAACACCAGGGACCACAGAGACTTCTGTGGTGATGGTATTGGTTGCAGTGAGGCAAGGTTTCCATGGCAGCGAGAGCAGCAGAATGAACTGAAGCCCCTGGTGCTTGATGGCAGTGCTGGTTTCTACAGTAGACCCATTAGCTCCTAATTCTCTCGCTTTTCCAACAATTCTGTGAACTCTCTCAGCAAATATTTTATAGAATCATTTTCTGCTTAAATGCACCAGAATTGGTTTCTTTTCATTGGAAATAAGCACCCTAACTGATGCAGAGATCTCGGAGAATCTCATCAAGTCAGCGACCCACTCTCTGAGCTCCAGAGTCCTGCGGTCTATTGGACATGTACACTTCGGTGTCTCGATGTCACCTGACATACTAGCCAGTCCCCAGCACCCTTAACATATTCTTCCTTATGTAGTCTCTCTCTCGGAAGCTAGGAAGAAAACCAGGGGGATGTGGTGTCAGAGAAGTTTGTGTTTCAAGGAAGGATGATCACTTTTTAAAAAATATTTTATTTATTTGGAAGAGAGAGCACGAGAGCATGCACATGAGTGGGTGGGAGGAGCAGAGGAGAGGGAGAAGCAGACCCCCTGCCGAGCGGGGAGCCCGCCGCGGGGCCCGATCCCAGGACCCCGGGATCGCGACCTGAGCCGAAGGCGGACGCTTAACGACTGAGCCACCCAGGCGCCCCAGATGATCATCACTTTTAATGCTTAAGATGAGACCTGGAAGTCTTTCCGACCCCCACCCTTCCCAGAGTGGCCCAAATACCCAAAACATTACCCATGCCTGTTCCGAGCTTTCTGCTATGTTTGTCCTCCAATGCTGTCTTTCTCCAGGTCCCAGGGACATACAGCCTGACTACTCCCCACTCCTCAGCTTCCACAACAAGCTGCTATAGCAAGCCCCCTCCCCAGAGCAAGCCCTACACTGGCAGGCAGGCCTACAGCAGACCCCTTCCTTTTGCACACATGGCCTGTGGATTATCCACCGGGCAGTATAGGAAGAGTATTCAGGGCCTGATAAAAATAAGTCCTAAGAAAATTTAAAAATAAGAAAACCTAAATAAATATCTATTCAGTGTCTAAATGTTAAACCCTTGTTAATTTTATAACCATTTCACAATATTTCTCCTACACAGATGGAGGCCAGGGGTACAGCAACCCCCAGGAAGCTTAGGAATATCCTTTCAGTCCAGTGGGGGAAATAAAGCTCTGTTTTCAGTATAAGAGGATAGGCTCAACTGCTGTAATGACAACAAAAAAGATCCAAAAAAAGGGGCTTAAAAAATAGAAATGTATTTCTTTTTCAGGTCAATAGTCCCAGAGGTAAGCAAACAGATTAAGGTAGGTAGATGGCTCTGCTCTGTGAGATTGTCAAAGAACCCAGGTTCTTTATAAGGTCCGTTTTTACCATTCTCTAGGATGTCACTTTCATCTGTGGGATTGAAGTGGTTGAGCAGTAGCTTATCTGTGTTCCTGTCTGGAGGAAGGGTAAAGAGAGAGGAAGTGAAAATAAGCAATTTCATTCAAAACCTGTATCTTGGAAGTTGTACACATCACTGCTTCTCACAAGCAAATTCATGAAGCATTCCATATTTTTAAGTATCAGCTCTGAATCAAGATTATTGTTAGATTTCTTCCATGCATCCACATGTTCCATGTAATGGGATGGTATTATGATAGAGTTGCATGGATAAAACCTGGTTTAGAAAAGAAAAAACAAACAAAAAACCTGTGTCTTGGAAAGTGTTATATACATCACTCTTCTCAAAATCTCTTGGTTAGATCTTATTCATAAGGCAACATCCAGCTCTAGAGGAGGCTTGGAAACATGAACACCATAGCCTCAGCCATGCTTCAGCCAAAGAACTAAGGCCTGGGGCTGGTGGAAATAGTTGTCCTTCGCTAGGGCTCTAGAGAAGGGCTCTGTCCTTTGTTCCACTGACAAAGTCCCTTCATGGCAAAGGCTGTGCCAGGGCTGAGCCTCTGTGACTTTTTAAGTTTATTAATTAGCTTAGTGGAGCATTTATCCTCTCTTTCCTGTATGAAATGTATCTCTGGGTAAACAAATATTTGATGAGGGGAAGTGTCTCTTGCAGAAGTATTCCAGCTAATAATTGAAGGGTTGATAGATTGGAATATCGCCATTTTCCAACCCCTAATGAATGAATGAATCTGGGTAATGACCATGCATGGCTACCCATATCACAAAAAAGAGAGACATCCAGACATTACATGTCTCCTGACTGAAGAACACAATAACACCTATGAAGTGTTTCCAAACAAATATGTTCTGACCCTAACCAGACCCCTGGGTCTAACTGCCAATTAACAGATGTAGCTTCCAAATGACAGGAAATGCAAAGAATAGAGGAACACCTTGAATGACATCACAAGGATACAATCAGCAAAATCCAGTCTGTGGAACATGTAGGACATATGATCTGGTTCCTTCAACGAATATATTGCACTGGGGATAAAAGTGGGATGGGCAGGAAACCCATAGATTAAAGAGACTTAGGGGCGCCTGGGTGGCTCAGTCGTTAAGCGTCTGCCTTCGGCTCAGGTCATGATCCCAGGGTCCTGGGATCGAGCCCCACATCGGGCTCCCTGCTCGGCGGGAGGCCTGCTTCTCCCTCTCCCACTCCCCCTGCTTGTGTTCCTGCTCTCGCTGTGTCTCTCTCTGTCAAATAAATAAATAAAATCTTTAAAAAAAAAAGAGAGACTTAAAAAGCGAGGCGCTTGGGTGGCTCAGTTGTTAAGTATCTGCCTTTGGCTCAGGTCATGATCTCAAGGTCCTGGGATTGAGTCCCACATCAGGCTCCCTGCTCAATGGGAAGTCTGCTTCTCCCTCTCCCACTCCCCCTGCTTGTGTTCCCTCTCTCACTGTGTCTCTCTCTGTCAAATAAATAAAATCTTTTTTTTAAAAAAGAGAGAGACTTAAAAACCATATAAACCCATTGCAAAGTATGGAACTTACTTACATTCTGATTTAAAGAAACTAAAAATATCATGAGATAATTGGGAAAAGCTGAACGCTAACAGGATATTTGATGATATTAAAAACTTATTTTTTATGTTATTTGAATTTGTTATTTTAAATTTTTATGTTTTTTAGGCATTATAAAGGTTTGTTATAGTAGAGTATTAGAAATAATGAAAAGCCTGTAGAAGATGGTTAAATAATTAATAGAATATAATTTAAATTATATTTAAGGAGTCTATAGGGCATACTTTAAATGAGACAAAGATTCTCAAAGTCTTCGTTTGGATTAAGAACCCAACAGAGTAATGGGATGCATAAAGGGAGAAGAAAATTCCAAAGTTCTTATTTCTGAAAGCAGAGACGTCAGTTTAAAAAATTATCAAAAGAGGAATCAATTATTAATACAAGCAAACAGATTTGCAGAGTAGATTACCTTTTATAGAACATCATAACACCTTCTGAAGCACAGGCCTCTTAAAAGATGCTTTTGTATGAATAACATTTCCAAGGCTCACTGAACAATCCTGCTCTGTGTTTTGTTTGAAACTTTCATGCAGTCTCCCCACCGGACAGGAGAGTAACACTGTCTAGTCTTTAGTGTTAGTTAGACTGGGTTGATTTTCACTAGCAGTTAGAATGGCCTAAATTTTCAAAACTAAGCACTAAAATTCTATCATTTCACTTTAAGACAAAATTTCCTGTCTGAGAAGTTTTAAGTGTATAGTATAGAAAAGAACAACTACATAAAATACCTGGTACTTAGATCAAATACTAGATACTAGATCAAAAAACAAACAAACAAACAAACCCAGTTGTAGAGGACATTATTGGGACAATTGGGAAAATTTTAGTATGTGTCCGTAACTTGTATTAATATGAAATTTCCTGAGCATGATAATTTGAACTGTGATTACAGGGGAGAATGGCTTTGTTCTTCAGTGATACATGCTCAAGTATTTAGGGACGAAGGGTCATGTTGCCTGCAACTCTTCAGGGTTCAGAAGAACTCTGTGTTGTATTATTAAAGGAAATGTGGCAAAAAGTTACCAATTGGTAAAGGTAGATGAAGGGTATATGGGTGTTCATTACACTGTTCTTGGGAAGTGAAGGGAAAATTTAATAAATGAAATATGAAGCATGCATCTAGAACAGCATCATGGAAAATACTTATGAGATGATGCCAATTTAAAAAAAAAAGCAGAACACAGAATTATATATAAAATAAAAGAAAAAAGATATAAATATATTAGAATGTTGCCAGTGGTTGTCTTTTCTCCAAACTTTGCACTAAAAAGTTATATTGTGTGTGTGTGTGTGTGTGTGTGTGTATATATATAAGCTTTTATCATGGAATGTTTCAAATATGATCTTGTGTGTCTTAGCTCAAAGCCCCCTCCTCATAGAGCTTGTCCTAACCACCCAATCTGAAGTGGACCCCCAGCACTTTCTCTCACAATCTTGTTTTATTGTCATCCTAGCACTTACTACTATATTATTTTTCCTTTTATGTCACTTGTTTTCTTGCTTATTGTCTGGATCACCCCTCATCTGATGTAAGCTTCCCGAGAGCAGAAATCTAGCCCAGACCCTCGAACAGTGCCTATAGCTGCTCAATAGCTATGTGTTGGATGAATGAGTGACTCAGGTCTTTGTCATCCAACCTCCCATTTTACCGGGCACTCCGAAGTCTTGAGAAGGGGAAGAACTTGTCCAAGGTCCCTCATGAGTTCGTGGCGATGTTAGAACTAGAACTCAGGCTTTGTGACTCAGGTCTCTATAGGCTCTTCTTTCAAAATGTCTCAGGCTGAACTAGCTCCTGGACACCAGGCAGGTGGCAGGAATGAGAGAGGACGCACAGTGCATTCCCCTTGTTGCAGTGTGCCGGAAGCCCCCTAGGTGGCGCCAGCGGCGCTCCTTTAGCTCTAGGGAAAGGGAAAAAGTGGGTACAGGCAAACTCCAGAGGCACACTTGGATGAGAAGCGGGGTATTTGACAGTCTTGTCTCTCTACCGACTGCCCATTAGTTGTGAGGGAGAAAAAATGTACAGTAATTAGACAGTGGAGAAATCCACACCTTGACTATGTGACCAAAAAAACATCACGGATGAGGACAGATGGACGTGTTATGAGTCCAGAAGTACACTGTTAAGGACACAACATCACTTACACAGTACTGAAGCCCGGAATGCACAACCTGAATCTAATGAGAAAAACATCAGACAAGCTAAAAATGAGAAATGTCATATAAGGGCCAGGGGATAGGGGACTGGATTTTTTTAAAAAAATGGTGTCACGAACAATGAAGAAAAATTGTGAAAATGTCCCAGATTAAAAGAGGCTAAAGAACAAAATGCGGGGCGCCTGGGTGGCTCAGTTGGTTAGGCGACTGCCTTCAGCTCAGGTCATGATCCTGGAGTCCCGGGATCGAGTCCCACACTGGGCTCCCTGCTCGGCGGGGGGTCTGCTTCCCCCTCTGCCCTCTTCCCTCTCGTGCTCTCTGTCTCTCATTCTCTCTCTCTCAAATAAATAAATAAAATCTTTAAAAAAAAAAACAAAAACAAAAACAAAATGCAATACCTGACAGGACTGGGTCCTGTAGTGGAGGGAGATGCTATAAAGGACATTATCGGGTCAACTGACAAAACTGGAATATGGACAGTAGACTACATTAGTGTATCGATGTTAAATATACTACAGCTGATTACTGTACTGTTGTTATATAATGATATATAAGGGAATATCCTTATTTTTAGGGAATATGCACTGGAGTAGTTAGGAGTAAAAGGCCATAGTGTATGAGACTTACCCTCAAATGGTGCAGGAAATATATATATATATTTATTTATATGTATATTTAAATATAGAAAGTATGTATTATATATTGGGAGTATATACTTTATATACTGAAATTAGAAAAAAATTATATATTTGTATATATACATATAAATAAAGCAAATGGGGTAAAATGTTAATAAGTGAATCTGGGTAAAGATTCTTTTTTACTATTTTTACTTTTTAACTATTCTTGTTACTATTGGATATTATTTTTATTATTTTTATCTTTGCCACTTTTCTGTAACTTTGAAATTATTTCCAGATAAACATGTAAGAAGCAAAACCAAAGTGAAGGATGGTGGTTGCAGGCACCTCCTCTGCCCGCCCTGTTTCTGCTGCCCGATTCAGAGCTGGCGTCCTGCCTCACTCGAGCGTGTCTTCTGCTGTCCCTTGCTTCAGTCATTCTCTCCTGAAAGGACTAAGTTTGGCTTCCAGCCCCTGAGGCTGAGACTGAAGCTGCAAAAGGGTAGAACTACTCTGTCCATGGCTGGGAAAGGTGCTGAGGCCTCTGTAAGGAATGTGGAGAAGCAGCGGAAGGCTCTGAGTCCTGTCTTCACTCCAACTCTGGCCTCTGGGGCCTGAGGGTATCTGTGGGATCAGCTCGTTGGAAGTCATCGGGCTCAGGCTGGGTTTCCCCAGCCATTCTGACGAGGCATCTGGTACCTGGGGGGCTCAACTGGGCTGGGTGTGGGAAGAGCCTTGGCAGTATTGGGACAGGGAGGGCCTCACTATCCTTTCCCTCTGCCGACAGTTTCTTGGAAGTGACACAATCCGTTTTCTCTCCTGAGTCTGGCATGCTGGACACCCCTGATTCCTCAGGAGTCCTTCCAATCTTCCAATGATCTCCTTTGCATTAAATCAGCAACATGGGATGTCTGGTGATAGGGAGGTAGGACACTGGCCCCAAATCTGACCCTGCACTTCTTCCTGGGATGACTTCTGGTGGTGTTTTCCCGGGCTCCATACACTTCAAATGTGAATAAGAGAGACTTCATCCCTTCATCCCCATGCTGGGACCTGCCTGGGCCTGACTCTCACCCAGACCTTCTCAGAGGAGAGGGAGGTCGAGTCTGCATTTTCATCACCCTAAAAAGAACCCCATACCTGTTAGCAGTCTCTCACCATTCCCCACCTCTTCACAGTCCCTAGCGACCACGTAATCTACTTTCCCTATGTATAGATTTGCCTATTCTGGACATTTCACG
The DNA here is from genome assembly GCF_002201575.2 of Neomonachus schauinslandi. NCBI lineage: Eukaryota > Metazoa > Chordata > Mammalia > Carnivora > Phocidae > Neomonachus > Neomonachus schauinslandi. Next base: position 47,798,820 of record NC_058413.1, read on the forward strand.
TAAGTGGAATCATACAATATATGAACCTTTGCATCTGGCTTCTTCCACTTAGCACAATATTTTCAAGATGCATCCATGTTGTACCATGTATCAGTACTTCATTCCTTTTTATAGCCAAATAAATTCCATTGTATGGATATGCCAATGTATATGGCATGAAGTACAGGTTCAAGTTCATTCCTTTTCAGGTAGGTATCCAGTTTGCCCAGCATCATTGGTTGAGAAGACTATTTTTCCCCCCATTGAATTATCTTGGCACTCTTGTCAATTGACCAGTGATGCATGGGTTCATTTCTGGACTCTCAGTTCTATCCATTGGTTCTATATGTTTATCCTTATGCCAGTCTGGCAGTCTTTTTTTTTTTTTTAAGATTTTATTTATTTTGAGACACAGAGATAGAGAGAGAGAGAGCACAAGTAGGGAGGAGGATCAGAGGGAGAGGGAGAAGCAGACTCCCCACTGAGCAGGGAGCCTGACGCCGGGCTCGATCCCAGGACCCCGGGATCATGACCTGAGCCAAAGGCAGATGCCCAACCAACTGAGCCACCCAGATGCCCCTAGTCTGGCAGTCTTAATTAGTGTAGCATTATAGTAAGTTTGAAATTAGGAATTGTGAGCCCCCCAACTTTGTTCTTCTTTTTCATATTGTATTCCCTGCTCTGGGTTTCTTGCATCTCCCTGTGAATTTTAGGATCAGATTGTCAATTTCTGCAGAAAAGGCATCTGAAATTTTGAATTTGTAGATAAATGTGGGGATTATTGTCATTTTAACAATGTCAAGTCTTCCAGTCCATAAATATTAATTTAGTTTTGGTGTGCACTAACCTGACCTTTAATTAGATTTATTTGATAAGGAGGCTGGGTCAGACATCCTCAGTCAATCAGAAAAACTGAGTTAATTGTCAAATGTTTCATTTTGAACCGTGGGGATAAGGTACACCTCTACTTTTGTGAAGGTAGGAGAAGAGAAAAGATGGAAAGACTTGTATAAATTGGTAGATCCTACCAATAATTAAAGATAGATCTCATTAAGAAAAAGTTACATTTTGCATTATATACTTTTCAAGGACATGCACCCATTCAAGAAATCTTAAGATAACACATAATGATCTAAACATCTCTGAATTTATCTTATAGAACAGAAAAATTATAGGATGGTTTTTGTGATGTTGAGTGTCTCAGAAATCTTTTGAATACGAGAGATACATATTAATTAATGCATAAAGCAACACTTCTTGGCTTAAGAAAACTGAAGTCCATCCCTTCCCCCCAAACTTTGGAATTTTTACTGACAGGGCCAGCAAACCCTGGAACAAACTGTACTAATTGCTTCTATGTTTTGTTATAGTGACAAACTTCAATTCTGATCCCTCTTCCTTAAATGACAAGAAACTTAATATTGCACTTTAACAATGACGTTACCACATGGAGGGTTTAAGTAAACAGCATATAATGCTTGTGGCCAGCAGTGACATTAATAATTACTGGAAGGGACTGAGAGAAGATTGTTGTGTAGTAATGACCCCTGCAATAGATTCAGTTCCCTTGGCAGTATCGAGAGTTTGTCACGTTGGTGGTCATGGTGTTGCAATCCATTACCTCACCGAGAACTGACGACTTCAGCTAGGGTAACTAACCATAATATTTAATGTAGCTGCCTTGAGCCACTTGAAAACTTCGAAAAAAATTTTTTCTCTAAGGCATTTACATCAAGTGTTCCCGGGAAAACCCGTACCTCTATGTACACATTTTAGGGAGTTGTATTTTATTTCCTCGTGTAGTTTCTCTGAGTCCTCTCTACAAATGTTAGTGATATTTGCACACCAGAAATGAATATTTGTCTATTTGTCCAGTTTACCTATCTACCTATTTATTCGTCTATATTTTACCATGTTCTACAAAGTCTTCCTCCTTCCCTCCCTTCCTTCCTACCTTCCATTCCTTTCTTCCTTCCTTCCTTCCATTCTTTCATTTACTAATGCCATGATATTTTATTAAATAACTATTAAGTGCCAGGGACTGTCCCAAGCATTGGGAACAAGCAATAAGCAAAGAGGTTGGAGCTTAACTTCTGGTGAGGAAAGAAAGAAAATAAACAAGATTGTTTTAGGTGATGTTAAGATGACAACATAGGGTAATGTGATTAACTTTCGAGGTGGGACTACTTTAGATATAGGGGTCAGGGAAGGCTTCCCTGAGGAGGTGGCTAGTGGGCTGAAATCTACATGATGAAAAAGAACCAGCCTTGGGGAGGTATGGGGCAGATCCTTGTAGGTAGAGGAAATAGTATGTGCACGGTATTGGAAGCAGCTTAAAATAATACGTCAATACAAGGAAAAAATACAAAAAGATGAAGGTAGAAATGAGGGAAAATGGAAGAGAGAGAACACGGGAAAGTCATAATGCTGGTATGCAAGCCATAATGTTCAGCAAAGTTATCAGAGTTGAGCTGTAACTTTGGTTCCTATCTTCCTGGAAGCCAAGGTGAGACGGGAAGTATGACCGATTTCACGGTATGTTTTCTTCATAAGGAAAAGAGGTGTCAGTGCTTCAAGGGGAAAAAGATTTTTTTTTTTCTTTCTGGTACTCAGGATGGAAATACATTTCTTGTGTGGACTTTTCTATAAGGAACATAGAGTGATTGTATTAGTCATCAACTTTATGATAATTTGTTACAACAGCCATATAAAACTAGTATAATTAGATCCATCTTGGATGCAATAACAGACACTCAGCCACTTGAACTAGCTTAAGCAAAGAGGGCACTTTAATATAAAGATTTGAAATATTCCATGGAATTCTAGGAATGCAGCTCATTTCAGGAAATACTAGGATCGGGGATAGAAAACTGTCAGAACTCTTTTTGGTCTCTTTTCCTTTCTCTTTGTGGATCTTTTCCATCCTTCCTATTCTTTTCACATTTTTCCTGCAGCCTGGTCTTCTGTATTTCTACAGGCCATGTGGTGGGAAGCATGTCTGTGGACATCAACTGATTTTCTCTGTTTCCATGTTAGCTCCCTAGAGAAAAACTGAAATCTCTCAGTCCTAATTCCAAATTCCTGGGAGAGAGAGATGATTGGCTCAGCTTGAATCAGGTACCTACTTGGAGCAATCGACTGTAGCCTGGTGGCCTAGTTACCTTGTCTGAGGATCCAAAGCTAGTTTCCAGAAAAAGACACCGTTCTGCTGTTTTTTAAATACACTCATGTAGGGGGTCAAGAAACTGTTTAATGGGTTTAAACCAACATTAAAAAGAGATAAAAATATCCAGGTGCATAGCATGTGGTATGGATATTTTATAAAACTTGTTTCAGTTATTAAAGGTATAGGTGCATATGTATTGGATGATAACATAAAATGTATTTCTTTGGGTGGATTATGGTCTAAAAAGTTTGGGAAACTCTGGGATGGGCAATCTGGTAGGATTCTGTTATAGAGTTATAAAATAATGTCGTGAGTATTTTTTTTTTAACAGCATTTCTTTTTTTTAAAGATTTTATTTATTTATTTGCGAGAGAGAATGAGAGACAGAGAGCATGAGAGGGAGGAGGGTCAGAGGGAGAAGCAGACTCCCTGCTGAGCAGGGAGCCTGATGCGGGACTCGATCCTGGGACTCCAGGATCATGACCTGAGCCGAAGGCAGTCGCTTAACCAACTGAGCCACCCAGGCGCCCTTTAACAGCATTTCTTAATATAAGCAGATGGCATAAGGATAAAGCATGACTTGGTACGGGCCATTTTGCAAGGGTGATGATAAAGTGGTCTTTCTCTGGCTTGATTCAGGCTAAAATATAGTCCAGTGGTTTCCAATCTGGCTTGACATCACGCTCACTTGAAAACCTCTTGAAAATGATTTCATGGGATCTATCGAATCAGAATTCCTGTAAGTGTAACCTTCAAACCTGAACCTGTATTTGAATACAAGATAAAGCAAAACAAACAGAACTCCCCAGATGTCTCTGATAGGTAGTCAGGTTCGGGACTCACTAACCCAGAGACGACATAGAGGAAGGGTCATCTGCATACCTTTCAAATAATTGTCCTAACTGCAGTTTCTCTCAACCAGGCTTTTCATTGGGCAGAGTGGGGAGAATTCTGTGACACAGAAGAGAAATGCCGCATTCAGACTGGTTTCTCCTGGGTACATTGACACACCCTCTTGGTATTGCTGAATCTTTATTTGAAGGCAAGGAGTCTTCATGTAAGGTAAATTCTGGAGGTTTGAGAGTAATCCAAACCTTTTTCTCAAAGTCATAAAGTATCCCCAAACTGACATTGACCCCAGAGGATATTCTTGAAACTTTTATTTAATATAAAAAATTATTTTGCTTTATGACAACAACACCTTCATGCTGGATAAGCTCTGAATATAAGACAGAAATTAATAAGTTAATGAATACATAATTGACATTCTCACTGTGGTTAGGTGAATGGGGGTAAGTGTTTATGACATTCAGCTATAGTTTGTTTATTCAAATATAATAAAGAAACTGAATTTGAAAAAAAAAAGAGGTAAACATTTCAAATGTATTTCTTGGTAATGATCTGGAATCACCGCTGCCGATTAAAGAGAAATCTGTACACTTCACAGTTAAATGAAACAGATGGCCAAGTTCATCTTCTTTTGTGGGACATTGTGCCACTACTCATGCTGGGATGGGGCAGCGTTGAGGGGGAAGAACGAGGAGAAAATTCTTGCAGGCTATTCCAGACCCTTGTTAAACAACAGTTCTGTATTTCTCCAGAACAAGGCCCCAAAGTTCTACAGTTCAGGATATGGTGGGGATTATTTACGCTTGCTAAATTTGCAAAACTGAAGTTAAAGTTACCCCCCCCCCCCCGGCCATTCTGAGTTTTCTAAGGAACCTGACAGCGTGAACCAGTTGCCAAAGGTAGCCCCACTTGTAAGCAATAAAATGAATGGACCTGCTGTACCAAGTTATTGGCTACTAATCAAATAACTTTTACAGGATATCTGCCTGAAATAATTAGGCCAGTAGTAAGAGAGTTGCATTTCTCCTCCACCGCTGCTGGAGAGCAGGGCCCACGTCCACAGGAGCCATTCCCAATGCAGGTCAAGGAGTACATTAGCGTTCAGCGGGAGCCCACACTTCTAGCCACTTCTGCAGGGGGCCTGCATTCAGACGGTTCCGCAGAGGTTTGTGGCTAAAACTTCTCTCTGGGAATTGTCCTCGGGTCAGCGACGAGCGCTACCACCCTTCGCCCCGGGCCTCCGCGCAGCCCCGACGGCGGGGTCATCTCTCCATCTTTCGGGGCCAGCTCCGCACGCGCCGCGGGGCGACCGGGGGCCCCCGCCGCCCGAGCTCCGCCTGGGAACCGCCGCTGGGCCTCACCTCGGTAACGGGATGGCACTGTTAGCAAGCTTTCATTTCGTGTCACGGGTGGCCGCTTCTCTGTCCCCGAGCCAGGATTCCTTGGCCGGTTCCTGAGAGGACTGCTTCCCGGGCCCGCGGGCGCCTTTCCCCAGCCCGGCCGCCGGGCGGAGGGGCTTCGTCGCAGCCGCCGCGCCGTGTCCCCGCACGGCCCGCGTCCACCTCTCCGCGGCCGCCCCGCCGGCCGCCAAGTTTCTCCAGGGGCGGAATTCCGCGCTTGTCCTCCCCCGGCCCCGCCCCGCCCCGCCGGCCGCGCGCCCCCCCACTCCCCGCCCCCGCCCCAGCGCCGAGCGTGCGCGCTCCTCTGCGGCCGGCCGGCCCTCGGGGCAGGGTGAGTGGCCTCCCGCGTCGCCGCACCGCCGGGTCCGGGCCGTTGCTATGGCAACGCGCCGGCAAACGGGCCGCAGGGCCTCCCGCTGCGGGCGGGCCCGCCTCCCCTCCCAGTGTCTCCCCGGGCCCAGCCGTTGGGACCCCATTTTCCCCGGGTGTCCGAGGTTTGGGGTCGTCCCGTTCAGCTCCACCTTCTTACCTCACCCATCCTGGGACCTGACCCTTTTTGGAGGTTTAAAGCGAACTGACTGTAGGGTAAGTGTGATTTGGGAAAAGGAGCATGTCCTTACAGGTTTCTCTCTCTTTTTTAATCTCCTAGCGCCTGGCTCCTGGTAGGGCCTCATTATATGGTACTTCTTACAGCACTGGATCTAGCCTCTTGCACGCAGTAGATGCAGTTCGAGGAGCTGGTATGGCCTACGAGCAGCCCCTTACTGGCTAGGTGGAAAGGTAACTTAAGCACTCTTATCTCTTTCCTCATCCGACAACGCAGATTGTAATTTCTGACAAAGTTGTGGGCTTGCTGGAGCCTGTCAAACTGCTTTGTGAACCATGAATGTAAGGCACTTGAGAGTTAGTCATTAGGGATATTTGCATGCTACCAGTGGTTTCATCCTCCTGGTCCCACAGCACCAGCTAAGACAGACCTTCTTTTTTTGTTTGACCACCAAACAGCTCCAATATCCAACTGGAAAATAGGGTGGTCATGCGTCGGAGGAGGGCTCTGTGAATGGAAAGAAACACCAACAGGTTTTGAACCTAAACTTTTCCCTTGCTTTCTGCACTTCCCCAGGCCCATGGCTTCAGGTTACAACCAGTACACGGCTGCTTCACACCTTTAAATTTCTAGCCCCCGTAAATCTCTAGAGTTTCTTTGTTTGTTTTTGTTTTTTCATTTAGCAGCATTTATCTAGGATCTATTACATGCTTGGCATTGAGGTTACAATTGGCACTGAGGTTACAAAAAAAGTTGGTCCTCTTTAAAAAAAATTATTTTATTTACATTCAGTTCATTAACATACAGTGTATTATTAGTTTCAGAGGTAGAGTTCAGTGATTCATCAGTCTTATATAATACCCAGTGCTCATTACATTACGTGCCTTCCTTAATGCCCAGCACCTATTTACCCCATTTCCCCGACCCCCATTCCCTCCAGCAATCCTCTGTTTCCTATGATTAAGAGTCTCTTATGGTTTGTCTCCCTCTCTGGTTTCGTCTCGTTTTATTTTTCCCTCCATTCCTCTATGGTCCTCTGTTTTGTTTCTTAAATTCCACATATGTGTGAAATCATATGATAATTGTCTTTCTCTGACTGACTTATTTCGCTTAGCATGATATCCTCTAGTTCCATCCACAGAATTGCAAATGGCAAGATTTCATTTTTGATGGCTGTGTAATATTCCTGTGTGTGTGTGTGTGTGTGTGTGTGTGTGTGTGTGTACATCTTCCTAATCCATTTATCTGTGGGTGGACATCTGGGCTCTTTCCACAGTTTGGCTATTGTGGACATTGCTGCTATAAACATTGGGGTGCAAGTGCCCCTTCGGATCCCTACATTTGTGTCTTTGGGGTAAATACCTAGCAATGCAATTGCTGGGTTGTAGGGTAGCTCTATTTTTTTTATTTTTTTATTTTTTTATTCTTATGTTAATCCCCATACATTACATCATTAGTTTTAGATGAAGTGTTCCATGATTCATTGTTTGTGCATAACACCCAGTGCTCTATGCAGAATGTGCCCTCCTCAATACCCACCACCAGGCTAACCCATCCTCTCACCCCCCTCCCCTCTAGAACCCTCAGTTTGTTTTTCAGAGTCCATCGTCTCTCATGGTTCGTCTCCCCCTCCGATTTCCCCCGCTTCATTCTTCCCCTCCCGTAGGGTAGCTCTATTTTTAACTTTTTGAGGACCCTCCATACTGTTTTCCAGAGTGGCTGTACCAGCTTGCATTCCCACAGCAGTGTAAGACGTTTCCTCTTTCTCCACATCCTCGTCAATATTTGTCGTTTCCTGACTTGTTAATTTTAGCCATTCTGACTGGTGTGAGGGGGTAGGTCTTGTGATTTTGATTTGTATTTCCCTGATGCTGAGTGATGTTGAGCATTTTTTCATGTGTCTGTTGGCCATTTGTATGTCTTCTTTGGAGAAATGTCTGTTCATGTCTTTTGCCCATTTCTTGATTAGATTAATCCTTGAGTGTTGAGTTTGATAAGTTCTTTATAGATTTTGGATACTAACCCTTTAACAAATAATCCCAAAATTTGTATGGGATCAGAAAAGACCCCAAATAGCCAAAGGAAAGTTGAAAAAGAAAACTAAACCTGGTGGTATCACAATTCCGGACTTCAAGCTCTATTACAGAGCTGTAATCATCAAGACATCATGGTACTGGCACAACAACAGACACACAGATCAATGGAACAGAACAGAGAACCCAGAAATGGACCCTCAACTCTATGGTCAACTCATCTTCAACAAAGCAAGAAAGAATATCCAATGGAAAAAAGACAGTCTCTTCAACAAATGGTGTTGGGAAAATTGGACAGCCACATGCAGAAGGATGAAACTGGACCACTTTCTTACACCATTCACAAAAATAGATTCAAAATGGAGGAAGGATCTCTAGTGTTTTTTTTTCTTTCTTTCTTTCTTTCTTTCTTTCTTTCTTTCTTTCTTTCTTTCTTTCTTTCTTTCTTTC